>NW_027412077.1:167521-313834 GCF_047663935.1 Musca autumnalis
TATCCAGGGGTAAATTGCGTTGGGTACTTATCTAACGAATTCAATAAAAAACGGAAATGTAAAAAAGGTTTTAATTTGCGTACTAAATTTGGTACCTTTGGTTTTGTGTGAACAGATAGATTTCTAAGCTGATATTTAGTATTGGTTGAGATAAAGTGGTGATTTTAAAATATAGTTCTGTAAGTTTACAAATGGGTATCACTGGGGTTTTGTGAACAGACAGAACTAGAAGCAAGCTCAATTTTTACAAACGGGTAGAGTTTTTGATAATTAGTGTTTTCGCGGTACGAATATTACTAAATGTTAATTAACATTAAAGTGCTGGTATTAACTAACAAAGAAATCATTTTTTTTTGCCTTCGAAAAATACAATACCATAAGAAGCGAAGTGATTTTAAAATATAGTTCTGTAAGTTTACAAATGGGTATCACTGGGGTTTTGTGAACAGACAGAACTAGAAGCAAGCTCAATTTTTACAAACGGGTAGAGTTTTTGATAATTAGTGTTTTCGCGGTACGAATATTACTAAATGTTAATTAACATTAAAGTGCTGGTATTAACTAACAAAGAAATCATTTTTTTGCCTTCGAAAAATACAATACCATAAGAATACCATAAGGAGGGAGGGAGAGACATATTTGCTTTACGATTGTAGACATTAATTTTTGGAGATAAGTTGATTTACGTCAAACTATATAGCGAACGATTCGATTTATGTAGTTCTTTTTGAAAACTAAATACTTGATTTACTTGATAGTAACACTCTTAACTGTCGTAAGTAGTATTACTGGCTTTTATTTTGATAAAAAAAGTTGTAAATGGGAAATGAAGACATTATATTCTGAATTTTGGTCAATTTATTTATTATCCTGCTTTATACCATGGGGATTTTCCGCTAACGAATTAGCGGGCATATGCTAGTTACTATATATAAGAATTCTGAAAATGTATGTATATTTAAGTGAAGTACATCACAATTTATTTGATCCAACTTAATAAGGGGAAATATGTAGTGTATGTATTATTTTTGCTTACATTGCAAGTTAACAAAGCTCTATTTACCGTTGACGCAGAACATGTGTTCCTCTCAATTAGTAATAATATTGTATGTATTTCTCCCCATGAATGTATTTTGCTCGTATTTAATCGTTATGTATTTTGTATTAATATGCATTTGTGCGAGGTTTATGTGTTTTTTAATTGAAACAAAGGCACATTTATAAAAAAGTAACAAAACGTATATTTGGTTCGAATGCAATACAAGAACTGAAAATTATAATTTCAAAAAGAAAAAAGTATTTTTCTGTCAATTTAAAATTCAAAGAAAAGGTGATGTAAGTTTACAAGTACAAACATTGTAAAGTATGCACCTACATTAATTACCCCCTTCCTAGTGAAAACGATACAGTTTTCTCTTTCGATTTAATAGGGGTCATCTGTTGACTTAAATCAATTTCTAAATGTTCAATTTCTGTAAATGCTGGTTTAAGTCGATCAATTGTGATGTTATCTGTCTTGCTTCCGATTTGAAGGGTAAAATATTTGGGAAATCTTTTAATCACTCTGTAAGGTCCATGAAATTTTTGCTCAAGAGGTTTAAGTACATGATCACTTCTTATCCACACATGGGAACATACATGCAATTCCTTGTTGATAAATATATTTGAACTGTTCTTATTTGAAGTTGTTGCGGGTTTAATTCCAGACATTAATGTTTGAAGATGTAACAGAAAATCATCTGAATCTAGAACGACATTACTTTCGGTGAACATTTGACCAGGAACATGAAGTGTTTCGCCATATACCATTTCAGCTGGAGAGCAATTAATTGCATCTTTTACCGAAGTTCTTAACCCTAGCAATACTAAAGGCAAAGACCTTGTCCATTGAGTTTTGTTGTGGCATATCAATGCGGATTTAAGAGTTTTGTGAAGACGTTCAACTAATCCGTTCGATTGTGGATGATAAGAAGTCGAATGTTTTAATCGAGTTCCCAATAACTTTAATAGATTGCGAAAAGTATTCGATGTGAACTGACGTCCTCTGTCTGTGTGAACAATATCTGGTGGACCAAAACGAGATACCCAGCCATTTAAGAAACTTTGGGACACAGTTTCCGCTGTAATATTCGGCATTGGTATTGCTTCCATCCATCGGGTAAATCGATCAATGCAGGTAAGAATATAGCGATGACCATCTGATAGTGGAAATGGGCCAACTATATCTAAGTGCACATCAGCAAAACGTCGCGATGATAATGGAAATGTCCCGATAGGACTTTTTGTATGGCGAGTTATTTTTGATCGTTGACAATACTGACAAGATTTCGTCCACTGTACACAATCTCTTTTCATGAAAGGCCAGCAATAACGTTCAGTGACAAGTTTTACGGAAGATCTTGAACCAGGATGAGATAAATTGTGTAAACCATAGAATATTGATTTTCGCAATTGAACTGGAACATATGGTCTTGGATTATTAGCTTGAGAGACGTCACAAAATACCTTCGTATTTGAGGCAGGAATTGTAATGAGTTGTAAATTCATTGATGTTTCGGATTTTAACAAATCTTGAAGTTCTTGATCGCTTTGTTGAAGTTTTGAAAGTTCTTCAAAATCCAGTAATGATAATGATTCTACACGGGAGAGTGTATCTGCCACGATGTTTTCATTACCCTTAATGTACCTCAAATCCGTTGAAAATTGGCCAATAAAGTTTAATTGTCGTAGTTGACGAGGGCTTGCTTTTTCTGGCTTTTGAGAAAAAGCGTAAATTAGTGGCTTGTGATCAGTATAGATTGAAAACGAACTGCCTTCTACGTAGTCCCGAAAATACTTAACAGCTTCATAAATCGCTAATAGTTCTCGGTCGTAGGTACTATAGCGTTGCTGAGTTTTGCTTAGCTTCTTGGTAAAGAAAGATAATGGTTGTAACTCACCATTTATTCGTTGTTCCAAAACAGCACCTAAAGCAAAACCTGATGCATCTACTTTAATAGATAATTCTGCATCACTAGCGGGATGAAATAACAACACTGCATTTGATAAGCTTGACTTACATTGCAAAAATGATTTTTCCGCTTCTTTAGTCCAAATGACAGGTCGTTTATCATTTTTCACCACATTCTTGAGAAGTTGGTTTAGTGGGGCTTGTTCTGTCGCTGCATTAGGTAAAAATCTTCTATAAAAGTTTACCATTCCGAGAAAGCGTCGTAAGTCCTTTATGGTCGAAGGCTTAGGGATACTTACAATTTCATCAACTTTGCTTCGAATGGGTTGCATTCCAGTTGATGATATTCGGAAACCAAGGAAATCGATTTCACTATTACCGAAAGAACATTTACCTTGATTGACGACAATGCCACATTTCTGAAACCTCTCAAAAACAATCTTCAGATGCTCCAAATGTTCAGCAGGCGATTTTGAAAATATAAGGACATCATCAATGTAGACAAAGACAAAAGGTAAACCACGTAGTACTTCATCCATTAAACGTTGGAAACTTTGGGCGGCATTTCGCAATCCAAACGGCATTTTGACAAATTCGTATAAACCAAATGGAGTAGCGATAGCAGTTTTTGGTACGTCGTCAGGAAATACAGGGATTTGATAGAACGCGCGCGCCAAATCCAACTTTGAAAATATGCACCTACCGGCTAAGTTAATGTTGGCATCAGTGATAAAAGGTATTGGATAACGATCAGGTACCGTAATTTTATTTAAAAATCGGTAATCTCCAACACATCTCCACTCACCATTTTTCTTGGGAACCATATGAAGAGGATTCGACCAATTACTACTTGATGATCTAATAATCCCATGTTCGAGCATATACTCAAAATCTTTTTTGGCAATTTGAAAATGATTTTGATCTAAGCGCCGTGGTTTTGCATGTACGGGTGGTCCAGTCGTTTCAATATGATGATATATTTCATGTTCCGTTTTAATTCCAGGAAGAGTGGAGGCTTGATAGACATCTGGATACTTCATTAACAATTTGTTGTATACAGATTCATTTTTCACCAAAGTTGATATGCCTAGTGACGGAGATTTAGAAATTTTCGCTGAAACTTGCATATCAGTTTTGCCATCAATCAATGCTTTACGCTTAAGATCAGGAAGAAGATGAAAATGTTTTAAAAAATCAGAACCAATAATGGGTTTTGTAACATCTGCTATAATAAAGGTCCAAGAAAAATTTCTGCGTAATCCGAAATCTAAATGCATAATTTTCTGACCGAAAGTACGAATTGAAGAACCATTTGCAGCAAAAATTTTAATACCACAGTCTGACGTTTTTGAAGTCTTGAAGCTCGGAGGAATTACAGACACATCGGCTCCGGTGTCAATTAAAAAATCTCTGTTGGAAAGCTTATCTCTAACAAAAAGGCGACACGAGATACCACTGTAATCTGGAATTGTCGCAACTTCCGAGTGGTCCTCTAGTTTTTTGAGAAAGAGCATGGGGACACGCATTTTGTTGCCTTTTCAGCAAACCGATTATGGTACCAACACCAGTCTCTGCGTCGTGACTTACTTCTGTTACGCGACTTGCTGTTATTACCTGTGTCTGAACGAGTCTGAGAGCGGTTTCAAGAAAAGTTGTTGAATTTCTTTTTTAAAGCTTCAATTTGACGGGATATTTTGGTCAGATCAATATTGCCAGCTGCAGCAGTTACTTTATAAAGTTGTGGCGAACGTAGGCTCATGATCTTATCTGCTTGCAGAGCTAACGAAGACAAATCGCTTACTTGACTTATTGTTAAAATAGACCGAACATCTTCTGGAAGTTGTTCCAAAAAGAGTGTCTTGAGAACAGCGTCATTTAATTGACCAGAAGCAAGGTTTTTCATAATTTGCAGCAAATGCGATGGCTTTTGGTCTCCTATTTCTTGATTTTTCAGCAGCCTGCGGAGTTTTGATTCCTGAGATTCGGAAAATGTTTCCATAAGGCGATTTTTAACGGCAACAAATCTACCATCAGCAGGAGGGGATTCCAAAATATCACAAATGTGAGGAAGAAAATTTGAATCGATATTTGCTACAACATATTGGAATTTGGTCTCATCGCGAGTGATACCAGAAATTGCAAAAATAGCTTCAACCTGCATAAACCATAGTTTTGGATTTTCTTTCCAGAATGGAGGCAGATTGTGGACACTAGAAGCAGCAACATTACGGGCTTGAGAATTTTCATTCCGACCATCTGCTAATTGATCCGAATTTTCCGAGGGCATTGTTACACTAGTTTTGTGTTTGATTTTTGTATGCAACGATTTAAAACGCGAGGTCACCAATTAATGTGCGAGGTTTATGTGTTTTTTAATTGAAACAAAGGCACATTTATAAAAAAGTAACAAAACGTATATTTGGTTCGAATGAAATACAAGAACTGAAAATTATAATTTCAAAAAGAAAAAAGTATTTTTCTTTCAATTTAAAATTCAAAGAAAAGGTGATGTAAGTTTACAAGTACAAACATTGTAAAGTATGCACCTACACATTCAACCAGTTTTGGCACATCGTTGATATTTCATTTGCATTTTTGCCCATCACGTGTGCAGATTAAATAATGGGTAAAACATTTTGAGCTTTTTAATATGTTACAAAACAAATTATAAAAACTGAAGTTACAATGGGGAATTTTGGAAATGACGAAACTATATTCATAGTCGTACTAAGAACATATAAAGATGGATTTGATGTTGTAATTAATTAAGTGTGTAATAATTTTGAATGTACTAATCTTGAAAGCACTAAATGTAATAATGTATTACTATATATAAGAATTCTAAAAAAGTAAGTATATTTAAGTGAAAAACATCTCAATTTATTTGATCAAACTTAAGAGGGGGAAATATGTAGTGTATATATTATTTTTGCTTACATTGCAAATTAAAAAAGCTCTTTTTACCGTTGACGCAGAACATGTATTCCCCTCAATTAGTATTAGTATTTCTACCCATGAATGTATTTTGCTCGTATTTAATCGTTATGTATTTTGTATTAATATGCCCTCAACCAGTTTTGGCACATCGTTGATATTTCATTTGGATTTTTGCTCATCACGTGTGCAGATTAAATAAAGGGTAAACAATTTTGAGCTTTTTTATATGTTACAAAACAAATTATAAAAACTGAAGTTACAATAGGGAATTTTGGAAATGATGAAACTATATTCATAGTCGTACTAAAAACATATAAAGGTGAATTTGATGTTGTTATTAATTAAGTGTGTAATTATTTTGAATGTACTAATCTTGAAAGCACTTAATGTATGTTACCGACATTTCTCCATAGACATGTTTTATACCCTACCAAATTTCAGATACATAATGTGGCTCAAACCTTAAAAATAAGAATCCTAATATCGCTCATTTACTCAATAAGTGACACATATCAAACAGTCCAGTTTGAGTAAAACGCGCTTTTAAATTGGCGATTGCAATTTGACTTTATTACACAAAAAATGAAGTAAATACTTTGATCCTATTATGCAAACAGCTAGACAGATATCTGTGCTAAATTTTTGTGCATGATCAAGCATTATTTGAAGTGTTTTAGTGCCTCGTCGAGTTTTAGAGATATCAACAAGAAAATTTTACACAACATAAGGATGTCGGAGAAAAAACAGAAAGAACAGCACATTTTTTGATATGCCACTCTTAGAGTAAATAAGCGATATGGGGAATGTTTTATTCTCCCTACCAAAGACTAATGACCAAATTTAAGCCGTGTGCTTCGAGTATATGGTAAAAATCCTTACATATACAGTAAATCAATTAGAGGAACTATACTGACTATTCCTAACACACATAGTTTACTACACTACCAAATTTCAGCTACATCGATAAAATAATGTGCCTAAACCTAAAGAGTAAAACCATTATACGGGGTATGTTATGTAGGGTATAACACCACTATGCGGGGAGGGTGTCATAAGTTGGTTTTGACCTAAATGTTGTAATCCATTGAAATAATGTGTATAGACCTTTACATCTATATATGTATATACTAGCAAAATGCCCGCTACTTCGTATGCGGAAAGGATATAAAAAAACAAATAAACAATATATAATATGGAAATGACAAACACTGAAAATTTGGTCGCACTAATACCAATTTTAATCAATATTTATTTTTATCTTAGTACTGTACGTACCCCTTAAGTTCGTTTTTAAAAAAGATCAGCCGTATCTCACCCTTACACATTAACAGCGAGATCAACGTTGCACACCAATACACACCCTAACTCCAAAAAATAAAAATTCCAGCACTGTCCCTACACCCAAAAACAAATTGAGTACCGTTAAGTAATTTTCGTATACTTATGGTACGTATTTCGACGACATATCTCAGCCATACACGGACATTAATACAAAATAATTACAGTAAATTCCATAATAATTACAGTAATTACAAATCTCAAGATTCCAGCTGTATCCGTTCGTCCAATTCCAAATTGTACCGAACTTAGTATCAAGTCGAACTCTTCGTACCCATAAGAAAGATTTTCCAAAACTACCTCAATCCTTCACTTTAGTAGTAATCTTACTTCCAAATTTCAGGATTCAAACTATATCCGTTAAACCAAATTAAAATTGTACTAAATTTAGAACAATTTAGAATTTTCGTACCAATTTTCAAAACTTCCTCAACGCAACAGGGCTACAATAATCATACTTTCAAATTGCAGGATTCCACCGCTATCCGTTCACCTACATACAAATTGTACTAAATTTAGTACCATTTAGTGCTTTTCGTAACCATAAGTTTGCTTTTTCAAAACAACCTGAATCCTACTCTTCGACTGTAATCGTAATTCCAAATTTCAGGATTCCAGCTCTATTAATTCACCCGAATCCAAGTTGTATCAAATTTAGTACCATTTCTTTCCCAAACAAAAATTTTAGGATTCCAGCTCTACCCGTTCACCCAAATCCACATTGTACCATATTTAGTACCATTTAGTACTTCTCGTACGCACACGTACGACTTTTCAAAATTTCCTCAATACTACACTCCTACAGTAATCTTAATTCCTAATTCCAACACTATCCGTTTACTAAAATTCAAATTGTACCGAATTTAGTGCTTTCTGTACCCATAAGTACGAATTTCCAAAACCTCAATTCTACTGTCCGACAGTAATCTTAGTTCCAAATTTCAGAATTCCAGCTTTATCCGTTCATCCAAATCCAAATTGTACCAAATTTAGTACCATTTAGTACTTTTCGTACTCAAAGGTACGAATTTCTAAAACTATCTCAATCCTACACCCCTACAGTAATCTTAATTCAAAACTTTAGGATTCCAGCTCTATCCGTTCACCCAAATCCAAATTTAGTACTGCTCGTAATCATAAATACGAACTTCCAAAACCATTTCCTTATTTCAACGCCATTTCCCAACCTTGATACTTAAAATTCAGGATTCCAGTTCTATCCGTTCACCCAAATCCAAATTGTAATAAATTTAGTACCATTTAGTACTTTTCCTACACATAAATACGAATTTCCAAAATTTCCCCAATCCTATGATCCAACAGTAATCTCAATTTCAAATTTCAGGATTCCAGCTCTGTCCGTTCACTCGAATCCCTATTGTACCAAATTTAGTACTTTTCGAACACATAAGTACGAATTTCCAAAACCACCCTCATATCTCAGTCCTACACTTCACAGTAATCTTAATTCCAAATTTCAGGTTTCCAGCTACATACATACGTTCACCCAAATCCAAATTTCGAGATTCCAACTATATCCGTTCACCCAAATCCCCATTGTCCCAAATTTAGTACCATTTAGTACTTCTCATTCACATACGTAAGAATTTCCAAAACTTCCCCAGTCCTACACTCCAACAGTAATATCAATTCCAAATTTCAGGAATCCAGCGCTATCCGTTCACTCAAATCCAAATTGTACTAAATTTAGTACCAATTATTACTCTTCGTACACTCAAGTTTCCAAAAACCCTTTGGTGCATCTTTCTTACTCTTCATCAGTGATCCTCAGTCCAAATTTGAGGAATCAAGCCCTATCCGTTCACCAAAACCGAAACTGTACCAAATTTAGTGCTATTTAGTACCCTATGTACGAATTTCCAAAACTTCCACAATATTAAACTCCACCAGTAATCTCAGTTCCAAATTTAGAGATTCCAGCGCTATCCGTTCACCCAAATCCCCATTATACAAAATTTATTTCCATTTAGTACTTTCCGTACACATAAGTACTAATTTCCAAAACCACCTTCATATCTCAATCCTACACTTCAACAGTAATATTAATTCCAAATTTCAGGTTTCCAGCTCTATCCGTTCATTCAAATCCAAATTGTACTAAATTTAGCACCATTTAGTACTTTTCGTACCCATAAGTACGAATTTTCAAAACTACCTCAATCCTACACCCCACCAGTAATCTCAATTCCAAATTTCGAGATTCCAGCTATTGTCGGTTCACCCAAATCCACATTGTATCAAATTTAGTACCATTTAGTACTTTTCATACACATAAGTACGTATTTCCAAAAGTTCTTCAATCCTACACTCCAACAGTAATCTCAATTCCAAATATCAGGATTCCAGCTATATCCGTTCACCCAAATCCCTATTGTACCAAATTTAGTACTATTTAGTACTTTTCGTACACATAAGCACGAATTTCCAAAACTACCCTCATACCTCAATCCTACACTACAACAGTAACCTTAATTCCAAATTTCAGGTTTCCAGCTCTTTACGTTCACCCAAATCTAAATTGTACTAAATTTAGTACTTTTCGTACACATGATTGGTAATTTTTCAAACCATTTCCTTTTAGATGCACCACTTGCCAACCTTGATTTCCATACTAAATTCCTATATTCCTATATTCCTGGGGCCTATTATTGATTTCATTAATTATTTAGCGATTTCATCAAATTACAGATTTTGAAATTGAAAATTGAATAGTTATGACTGTACATCTCCATATACGATAAAATTCTTAATTACAAATAAATCGTGGTAATATGCACAATTCTATTGCACTTTCATTGATTTGCAAACATTTAGTTATTACCAAAAAGTCAGGTCCATACAGTTTTTAGTTGTTGTTATTTCTGGCCGATTTCTGAATTTATTCCCCTAATGTTGTCTTCAACAGCAACTCATTTGTTCATTTGCGTAATTGATGTTTATACACCATTATCACCAACTGCGACATCTGTTGCAATGGAAGATAACAAATGTCTTGTCTTTCTATTATTTAGTGGTTTACGATAAAATAAGTGCGCCTAGAAGTAAACTACAAAATTTGAAATTATGTGTGATCTCTTACGATATCAAGATGTTATGGCATTGTTAATTTTGCACATGTCTTGCAGAGGGCCAACTAAGTGAATAAGTATGTAATAGTAATGAAAAATAAGGATTTTTGTTGTTGTTATTTTTTGTGGTTCCAGGACGAATTTTTTAAAACCCGGCCTTATCTCGCACATTTGCATCAACAGTGACCCACTGGTAAAATTTGAAGCTCCTAGCTTTAGCCGTTTTGGCTGGGCGTTGATGATGAGTCAGTCAGTCAGTCAATCACTTATCACCAAGCTCATTTATATATATAGATAAAAGAGATTAGTGATGACTGAGTGAGTGAGTGACATGTACATATATCATCCCCCAGACGAAACCGCTGAAGCTAGAAAGTTTATATTTTGACTGTGGGCTGCTGTTGGTGTGAGATAAGAAATTCGAACTAGAAGGGTATTTTAGCAAACGAGAGGAGCTAGAATTCTGAAATTTGGAATGGGGGTCACTGATGGAGAGTAAGAAAGATGTACCAAAGGGTTTTTGAAAATTCGACCTATGTTATTTATTTATTGAAATGTTCTTAAATTTATATTTAGGAACTTAATCTATTCACAAATGGATTTTACAAATGTTTTCCACGTTTCTCCGTTTCTCGCCATCGATCGTAACTCGCTAAACGATTTGGTTGTCTCAATCTGGACTGTGCGTCTCCACGTCATTTAAATCCGACCCCTCTTGCGCGATCCTTGGGGATTCCATTAAAACGCTGCATGAGCTATTTCAGTTCTTGGCTTCCTTAAGGTGCGTCCAATCCAACCATATTTTCTTTGGGGAATTTCTTTATCTATAAGTTTTTGGTGGGTAACGTGTAATAAATTATTATTTGGGATTGTGCGGGGCCACCATATACCAAGTATGCGTTGCAAACATCTGTTCATAAATGTTTGCATGTTCATAGTGATCGATTTGGTGACATGCCAGGTTTCGCAGCCATATAACAACACTGACTTAACGCATGAATTAAATATATTTATCTTGGTATTTAGAGTTGATCTTGATCTCCATATGCGATTCAGGATAGCCAAAGTTATACGCGCTTTTCGTATTCTGTTTTCCACACCCATTCTTGTACCTCCTTTGTGAGCATACTGTCAAGGTATTCAAATTTGTCGATGTCGTCTATGGCCTCATTGTATATATAAATAATGTGTTGACTGATGGGTTTATCCTCATAGCTTTAGCTTTTTTAATGTTTATCTTTAATCCTACTTTCACAGTCTCTTGGACAATATTATTCAATTTGTTTTGCATGTCGGAACGATTGTTTGTTACAAGGACTATGTCGTCTGCGTAAGCCATTTCACCTAGTTTATTATGTAAATACCAGTTAATCCCATTATGTTCTTCATTCCCTCGTTGTAGTATATCTTCGTATTTAGAATTAGGCTTCTTGATGCCCATATGCGATTCATGGTAGCCAAAGTTATACGAGCCTTTCGTATTCTGTTTTCCACATCCATTCTTGTACCTCCATCCTTTGTGAGCATACTGCCAAGGTATTAAAATTCGTCGATGTCCTCTATGGCCTCATTGTATATATAAATAGGTGTGTTGACTGAAGAGTTTATCTTCATAGCTTTTGTTTTTTTTAATGTTTATCTTTAATGCTGCTTTCACAGCCTCTTGGACAATATTATTCAATTTGTTTTGCATGCCGGAGCAATTGTTTGTTACAAGGGCTATGTCGTCTGCGTAAGCCATTTCATCTAGTGTATTATGTAAATACCAATTAATCCCATAATATTATTGATTCCCTCGTTGTTGTATAACATCTAAAACTGTTATAAATAATAATGGTGACAACCCACATCCTTGCTTTACAACACTTAGGCATCACTAAAACTTCCGTTGTGAAGTACTCGATTACTTGCACCATCGTAGGAGTTTTTTAATATACTTATAGTTTTATTTGGTATACCTCGTGATCGCAGTGCTTTCCAAACATAGTCCCGTCTCAGAGCATCATATGCTTTTTCAAAGTCTATAAACACTAGGTATAAAGGAGCATTAAATTCCGCTGATTGTTTAATGATATGGTCTATGCATGATTTGTTTGGCCTGAAACCAGCCTGTGAAGAGCTGAGTTGATTGTCTAGTTGTTCTGATATTCTGCTGAGGATTATGTTGTTGAATATTTTCATGACCGTTGGCATTAGAGATATTCCCCTGAAGTTGCTGCATTTCTTCCTGTCGCCCTTTTTGGGTATTTTTATAATGACGGATTCTTTCACTCCGTAGGTATATTCTCTTCAATCCACATTCGTTTAAATACTGGCTCCAAAAGTTTGCTAAAGGTCTCTGGATCACATTTAAAACATTCTGCTGGGATACCATCAAATCCAGCTGACTTGCCTGATTTCTGTTTTGAGATTGCCTTAATTATATCCGCATAAGTAGTAGGGTTTACGTCAATGTCTGTATCTGTAAATTCACATTCTAACACGACTCCGTCGTTAGGATCATCATGCTCATGAATAACGTTTAATGTCCTCTCAAAATACCTCTTCCATATATTCAGTTGTTCCGTGTTGTCCGTGATTTGCTCATTCCTTTCATTTTCGATTGGTGTTGAAGTCATTTCCTGACTTCCGGTCATTTGATTTATTATTTTGAAAACTTGTTTCGTATCGCCTTTGTTTGCTGCCAGTTGTGCTGCACTGCTCATTCCATTCAAACAGACAGACAAACAGAATTGTCTTGCTTGACACATCTCTTTATTGTATTTGGTAATTCCTTATATTTCCTATTTAGTTCGGTTTTGCATTCTGGGTTATTTTGTGCCATACTACTTACGTTGACTAGTCGTCTTTCTTCTATTATCTTCCACGATTCCCACTCTTTCTTCCACCTGGAATTATAACTTAAAACATTTTTTGCATATTTCTTGTATTCTCTTTCTTAGGCAGCTCCATATGGTATCAATATCAATGCTGTTATCGCCGTTAATTTCGATATTTCTAATTTTACTTTTGAAGGCGTTACGCGTGTCCAGAGTGTTCAATTTTTCTGTTTTGGGTGTAATTTCAGAAACAGTTCAGCTATTATTAGTTAGTGGTCGTTGCCAATATCCGCACTCCGTTTATTGCGCACATCGTGAACTGTATAAAACCACTTTCTGTATACACAGGTGTGATCTATCTGGTTTTCACCATGGCCAGATGGGTTTTTCCACGACACTTTGTGATTGTATTTATGTGGAAAGACAGAGCCACCAATTTTGAGGTCGTCTTTCAGGCAGGTTTCTTAAAGAAAGTCGCCGTTTTCATTCATATCCTGAGTTATCGTTTCCGATTTTAACATTGAGTTCGCCCATCATCAATACTATGTCCCGACGAGGAAGATCACTTAGAACTCTATTTAATAAGCTATAGAAATTTTCTTTTTCTGTCCTTTCAGCGTCTTCTGTGGGAACATAACATTACACAACCGTCATATTGATCTTTCCACTTTTTAAGCGCGCTGTAATAATACGCTCTGTAAGGCCTTGTTTATATTATAGCCCTTTGCAGGGTTAACCTTCTTTATTAGGATTTATTTGAAATATAAGCAATAGAATTGACATTTGAAACCCAGTGGGTTGTTAAATCCGGTTATATATAAACGTACTATAACGTTGCCAGTTGACTTTACCATGTGATCATTCTTTCTGTCTTGTTTCCTTTCCTTTGTAAATTCACGAATCATTTATTATTTCAGAAGGTATAAGTGATTGACCCATATCTTCCAATTCGACCTATAAGTGTACTAAAATTACTAAATTTAGTACCAATTGTATATTTTCAACGGATATAGCTACAAGCTTGGAATTTGGTATGGAAATCAAGGTTGGGAAGTGGTGTTTATAAAAGGAAATGGTTTTGGAAATTCGTACTCATCTGTACGAAAAGTTTAAATGGTACTAAATTTAGTACACTTTGGATTTGGGTGAACGGATAGAGCTGGAAACCTGAAAATTGGAATAATGATTACTACTGAGTGTAGAATTGAGATATGGAGGTACGTTTGGAAATTCATACTTAAAAGGTACTTAATATGGTACTATTTGGATTTGATTGAATGGATAGAAATTTAATTCGGAAATTTGGAAATAAGATTACTGTTGGAGTATAGGATTGAGGGAGTTTGGGAAATTCGTACTTTTTGCTTACGAAAAGTACTACCATTTAGTAAATTTGGTACAATTTGGTTTTGGGTGAGGGTTGCGTAGAGGATTGAGACACATATAAGAAATTCGTTCTTATGTGTACAAAAAGTACTAGATGGTACTATATTTGTTACAATTTGGATATGGGTGAACGCATCGAGCTAAAATACTGAAATATAGGATTACGATTACTGTTGGATTGGAAAAGTATTAAATGGTACCAAATTTGCTATATGAATAAAGGTGGAATTCTGAAATAAAGTAGGTATGGAGGTCGCTAAGAACTGAATTATTGAGTTGATATTGGAAATACAAAGAATACAAAATAGTACTAAATTTAGTGTTGGTGAAGCTTAAATTATATAATTAGTGTGCGAAAAGTACGAAAGTTCAATAAATTTGGTATTGGGCTAAGGAATAGATGTGGAATTCTGATTTATTAGAATATTTTTTTAAATCCACCTTTAAAATGTATGGACCGTTTCTACATGTAACACCATGGATTTTTAAATTAACTGGATAGTGTACTATTGCTTTCATGTAAACGAGAAGGCAATTAATAATGCACTGAAATCAAAAATTCAAAGGTATCTTTAAAACGAAACTGTTTTTTATACACTAGTAGAATTCTGCAGCTTTATGTTGGTTGTTAACTTAAAGAAAATTTTCCTAAATTACGGAAATTATAAGCATTTTAATTTTACCGATTTTTGTCGGTAAGTCAAAAAATGAGTTACATAATTCCACTACTGAACGTTTTCGAAAGTTAATTTGTAAACATAGATCTATGTGACTATTGTTTTACAAGAAGGTTTTTATCCCCAGAGAACAAAAAGGCCTAAATTAAAATGTGTTAAAAGTTGACTGTTGTATAGGGGCCATTTCAAAGCGTGCGCATTAAGTAAAATTTTTTGAATAAAGGTTTCCCGTACCGTTCTCAAAAACGTGGACTGAAATTCTAAATGTGGGTCGCTATTGATGTGTAAGGGTGTGATAAGGTATTTTTTGGAAATTCGAACTAAAGTTCATATACAATTACTTGAATGAAATTAAATATCTATTAATATAGGTATTAGTTCGTCAAAATTTACAGTGTCGACCTTTTTCATATTAATTAATTAATTTATCTTTTTTTTATGTCAAATTCATATATGATACAAAGGCCAATTATATGTATCCATCTTTATACAAAATAACCTGAGTTTAATGTATAACATAAGAAAATCAATCAATTTATTTACAAAAGTTAAAGTTTAGAATCTATGTTAGGTAGGCTCCCGAGCCATAAAACAATATACATTTCATTAAACAACTACAAACGCACCCAGTAAGTGACAGAAAAGTTAATTAATACCTTCTACAGAAGAACGCCTTTTATTCCAAGGAATGTAGGAAATGACTCAAGTTGTTCAAGCAAAGAACATTATTGCTGTGAGAGAAAATCCAGAGTTCAAAGAAGCAGTGCATTCCAACCTCGCGCTACTCTGACCAAAAAGACATATGGTAGAAATTTTTACAAATTCTAGGAATAAAAATTTGAGGTTCCTGGAGGATTGTGAAAAAGAGAATATTCTTCTTTATGAGCGAGGAGAACCCGTTTAAATAACATTATAGAATAAGAGTAAGCAACTATATTGGACAAACCTGTTAAAAGAACATCCGAGAAATTGAGTGACATTGAGTTTTTTGTATATTATTCCCTTTCCGCATACGAAGTAGTCGGCATTTTGCTAGTACCCTTATATGTTTGGTCCTAGCAGTTATTCTAATGGAAAGAGGAATTGCCACAATTGTGAATTAAAACCTGACAATCAAATATGTAGATTAGTTCTTTTGCATTCTCTCTCCTTTTGCCACGTCAGCAAAAATACTTGAAAGGACGTATCGTTTTTTCAAGAGACACCTTAGAATAAGCAGTTTCGATGAGACAGTTGTCAATGGAGAAGACGTAAAATTAGAGAGCAGGCAAGGATCGCTCATACCGTCGAACCTTGATTATCCCTATTGGTCGGGACGGGAGATATTACGCAGCCCCTGTGTGTGCCAGCCAGAGTCTCAGTATAAAAACTTGGAATAAATGAAAGGGAATTTGCATCTAATTAATTTTCATAAAAGCCGAGTTGTGAGTTATAGTACGTGTTTAAACAATTAAACGAGGATTGACTTAACAGAGTCTCTGTAACTAGGGGATTAGTTGAATGAGTTAAAAACGAAGTAAATACAGCCACTCTACTCATAGCCAGAGGAACAATATTCGCATTGTCGTGAATGTAACGATTGGAATACCGCTTATTAAAATATTGGTAATTCCATTTGATGCAAAAAAGAAGAAATTACCGTCAAACACTGAAAATGATTTCTTAACTGTAGCAGAAATGCCAACCCAAAACGGAAAAGCATACAATAATAGAGGACGAATGCTTACTTTTTATGCCAAAAGTTTCGTTTCTGCTTGAAGATACTTATTATTATATAGACGTGAAAATTCAGCTTTAGCCCCACGGGCTTTCTCGAGAACAAGCCAAGCGTGTCGGTTAAACTTTATCAATTTTGAAAAGTTGACACCCAAATACATAGAACTGTCTGTGAATAGAATATCCTGACCAATCAAGGATAAATGTAGATTCTTACTCTGGGGAACTACAAAGTACTTGCACTTTCCGGATGCATTCCTTAGACAAATTGCCTGACATTTCAAAACATTTATAGTGATACCACAAAAAATTTTTAAATGAAAAATATTTCCTTTATAATTTTTTTCCATTTGACAGTTTTTTTCCTTTATAAAAGTTTTCATTTTACATTTTCATGGAAACAGAATTGAGCCCCTGGTTTTGTTACGTGACTCGTCATGTGTATAATGTAAAGCATCATTTGCATTTAGAATGAAACGACATTCGCGGAATTGATGAGGAAAACCGCTCATGTAAATATTATAGAAGGGCGGCGCCAAAGTTGAACCCTGTGGAAAACCACAATTTACTTCTGACATATGTGACTCACTGCCATCCATATAGACAAAGAATTTTCTATGACTAAAAAAATAGCAAAAAATGTTATGATATTAGGTTTGAACCCGATACCTGTCATTTTGTGAATAATGCCAATGTGATTAGCTTTATCAAAACCTTTCTCAACATCTAATGCAACAGCAATAGTACAATCTTTTTCTCTTAAATTAGCAACGACTTCATTTTGAAACATAAGAAAGGCATGTTCCGTTGAGTGACCGCTCTAAAAACAAAACCTATAAAAGGAATATATACAGAAGGGATTAATAAATATAATAAATAATAATATAATAGTAATAAAATAATAATAATAATTTTGCCACTTTTCCCATCCCATGAGATGTCTTTGGCTTTTAGATCGTCGCCAATGAATGAACAATAAAACCTTGCAGAAAATTTCTCGATTTTCAACATACTCGAATGAAAATCTTGACTATTGCCGTATTGCCTAGCAAAGATTAATGACCAAATTTAAGCCGTGTGCTTCGAGTATATGGTAAGAATCCTTACAAATACAGTAAAGCAAATAGAAGAAATATACTGACAATTTATAACACACATAGTTTATAACCCTACCAAATTTCAGCTACATCATCTGAATTTTTAATGAATTATAGCGGGTCATTCAGAACAATATTGGATTTAATAAACCCAAAAAGACATGTACAATTTAACTAATAAAAGAACTCTGAAATTTTGTATTAATATGCCCTCAACCAGTTTTGGCACGTCGTTGATCTTCCATTTGGATTTTTGCTGATCACGTGTGCAGGTTAAATAATGTGTAACAAATGTTGAGGTTTTTAATATATTTTTGGTGGTTTTATTTTGGCTTTTGGTCAAATGAAAACAGAGATGTTCGTGTTTTGTCTCTTTTTTATTTATCCGATATTTCGGCTGTCATCGACAGTCATCTTCATGGATATTCTACAAAAATATAAACTATTATAAAAAGATAACGACAATAATAACACAGAAAATTACATTTTTATGAGAAAAGCAATAGTGTTGTTATACCGTCTATGCTGAACTAAAGTTTTTTGCGTCTATGCTTACACACTAAATTCCTGTAAATATGTGCACAGTTTTATATATATTACAAGAGAAATTATAAAAAGAATTTTGGAAATGATGAAACTATATTCATAGTCGTACTAAAACATATATAGATGAATTTATTAATTAAGTGTGTAATCATTTTGAATGTACTAATCTTTAAAGCACTAAATGGGTGTTACCGACGTTTCTCCATAGACATGTTTTATATCCTACCAAAATTTGAGAAACATAGGTAATGTGGCTCAAAACTTAAAAAAAAAGAAACCTTATATCGCTCAATTACTCAAAAAGTGGCACGTCTAAAACAATACAGTTTGGGCAAAACGCGTTTTAAATTGGCCATTGCAATTTGTCTTCCTAAATTAAGAAGATTATTACACAAAAACTAAAGTAACTACTTGGATAATATTTTGCGAACAGCTAGCCAGATATCAGTGATAAATGTTTGTGCATGATCAAGCAGTATTTGAAGTAATTTAGTGCTTCCTAAACAAAAAAAAATTTGAGTTGAATTCTGCGAATCTCATAGTATCTCGAGTTTTAGAGATATGAGCAAGAAAATTTGGCACAATATACAGATGTCGTAGAAAAAAGGAAGAAAACACATTTTTTAATATGCTAGTCTTTGAGTAAATGAGCGATATGGGGAATGTTTTATTCTCCCTAGCAAGACTAATGACCAAATTTAAGTCCTGTGCTTCGACTACGTGGTAAAAATCCTTACAAATACAGTAAATCAAATAGAGGAAGTATACTGACAATTCGTAACGCATATAGTTTATAACCCTACCAAATTTCAGCTACATCGATAGAATAATAGAATAAATTTAAATTGTTTGTTCTTTTTTAGTTGAAGATTCAATCATATGATTACTTAAGTCTGGAGTATTCCTCCATTGGCTTAACTACATCACTACCCTCTTTGCAGATAGTAATGTTTACAAAACGCACTGACAGCTTGCAAAATTTACTGATCGCTACCAATATCATGATTTCATCCCGGCGAAGGGAATTATCAATTGGCTTCTCAGTTTTTGAAATGATAATTTTTTAGTGAAAAAATGAACTCTTTAAGCATCGAGTATTCTCATGTTAATTAGAATGATGCTCAATTATCGACTTTCCCAAAAAAACACCAGAACAAAATATTTGCAATCAGCCAGCAGGATTCAACTAAGAAATCATCGATTTCTGTTAAGTTGAAATAACATCAGCACAGTTACCTGTGAGTATATTGTTGGAATTTTATTTTTTTTTTTTATTTTGCGCGTGCATTCGCTGTTTTTTGTTTGTTCTGTTTTAGTTGAAGATTAAATTACTTAATTCTTGAGTATTCCTCCATTGGCTTAACTTCATCACTACCCTCTTTGCAGAGAGTAATAAAATTCCAATAAAATAAAATTCCAAAAAAACTAAAAAGTACTAAAATTGAGTCATGAGCAGTCACCAACAAAAATATAGATATAATAAAACATATACTGAAACAAAATTATTATCTGACTAAAGTAATCAATAAACTTTTAAAGAACTCACTATCCCAGGAAGAAACAAAAAGAGAAAGATCTGGTAAAACCAAATATTATTCAGTGCAATAAATACTAGTTTTACAGTGCAATACATACCTAGACTTACAGAAACTAAACTAATGAAACAAATAATGGAAGATGAAGAAATAGCGTTATCCCACAAACCATATAAAACGATTTCATCACTGTACACGAAAACGAAAACAAAAATAGAAAAGACGGACCAAAATAATGTTGTGTACGAAATAAAATGCAATGGCAACAAAGAGAACAAATGCGGGAAAATATACGTAGGAACAACAAAGCGTAGCTTAGCCACAAGAATAGC
This sequence comes from Musca autumnalis, assembly GCF_047663935.1. Taxonomy (NCBI): domain Eukaryota; kingdom Metazoa; phylum Arthropoda; class Insecta; order Diptera; family Muscidae; genus Musca; species Musca autumnalis. The sequence goes on from NW_027412077.1 coordinate 187,944, forward strand.
CGAAAACAATAACGACATACAAAAATGTAAACAAACGACAGCTTTGACACAACATTGCATAGAAAATAAGCACATAGCAGATCTTAAGAACGTCAAGATCATAGACAAAGAGAGAACAGAAAATAAACGATATACAATAGAGAGCCCACGAATTCAACAGAAAATGGAATGTGCAATAAACAGAAAAGAAGATAAGGACAACAAGAATGCATTTTACCCGCTAGCAATATTTTAGTCGTATTTTTAATTTCGGTGATTTTAGTATTAGGACTGATGTGATATTTACACCAAATTTTTAATTATTTTTGCATTTATTTTTATTTTATTTGTTGTGTCGTTTTATTAATTACCTACAATTAGTTAAACTTGAATGTAAAAGTGACGAAGGATTATTTGTGAGAATATATTTTCTTAATGCAAAAAGAAACTAAATGTAAAAATATGAAAACTAATTATTGTATGCATATTCATTGTCGTTGCCAGATTAATAACAATTACTGATAGCTACCAATATCATGATTTCATCCCGGCGAAGGGAATTATCAATTGGCTTTTCAGTTTTTGAAATTATAATTTTTTAGTGAAAACCTGAACTCTGTATGCATCGAGTATTCTCATGTTAATTAGAATGATGCTCAATTTTCGGCTTTCCCAAAAATACACCAGAACAAAATATTTGCAATCAGCCAGCATGATTCAACTAAGAAATTATCGATTTCTGTTAAGTTGAAATAACATCAGCACAGCTACCTGTGAGTATATTGTTGGAATTTTATTTTGAAAAATTCCCTTTTGCGCGTGCATTCGCTGTTTTTTGTTTGTTCTGTTTTAGTTGAGGATTCAATCATATGATTACTTAATTCTGGAATATTCCTCCATTGGCTTAACTTCATCACTACCCTCTTTGCAGAGAGTAATAAAATTCCAAAAAACTAAATACAACCACTAGCCTAATTAAAAAAGTACTAAAATTGAGTCATGAACAGTTCACCAACAAAAATATGGATATAATAAAACATATACTGAAACAAAATAATTATCCTACTAAAGTAATCAATAAACTTTTAAAGAACTCACTATCCCAGGAAGAAACAAAAAGAGAAAGATCTGGTAACACCAAATATTATTCAGTGCAATAAATACTAGTTTTACAGTGCAATACATACCTAGACTTACAGAAACTAAACTAATGAAACAAATAATGGAAGATGAAGAAATAGCGTTAGCCCACAAACCATATAAAACGATTTCATCACTGTACACGAAAACGAAAACAAAAATAGAAAAGACGGACCAAAATAATGTTGTGTACGAAATAAAATGCAATGGCAACAAAGAGAACAAATGCGAGAAAATATACGTAGGAACACCAAAGCGTAGCTTAGCCACAAGAATAGCCGAAAACAATAACGACATACAAAGAATAAAAACATTATACGGGTATGTTCTAAAGTGCTTAGCGAAGACCAAATTTATATTATATTTTATACCCAACACTACCTTGCGGGTAGGGTATCATTAGTTTGTTTTGGTCTAAATGTTGTAATCCATTGAAATAATGTGCATAGACTTTTACATATCCTTACGTTTTTGGTCCTAGCAGTCTTTCTGATGGAAAGAAGAGAAATTGCCACTATTGTGAATGACAACCTGACCATCAAATATGTATATGATCATTAAAGAATATAATATTAAAAACTCGTTCGAACTAAAGGCAAAACTAGATAAAATAACAGTCGACGATAATGATATCTTAGTATCCTTTGACGTGGTATCATTATTTACAAATATACCGATTCACTTAGCCATAAAAAACATAATGACACAGTGGGGAAACATTGAGAAACACACACAAATACCAAGATCACAATTTTTGGAAATCCCCCAATTCTGTCTCAATGAAAACAATTATTTTATGTATGACGGAGACTTTTACTCTCAAGTATATGGAATGCCAATGGGAAATCGGCTATCCCCAACAATTGCTGATATAGTTCTCGACACACTCCTGACGCAAATAGTAGATGATCTTGACAAACAAAATATAAAATTTAAATTGTTTGTTCTTTTTTAGTTGAAGATTCAATCATATGATTGCTTAAGTCTGGAGTATTCCTCCCTTGGCTTAACTACATCACTACCCTCTTTGCAGAGAGTAATGTTTATAAAACGCACTGACAGCTTGCAAAATTTACTGATCGCTACCAATATCATGATTTCATCCCGGCGAAGGGAATTATCAATTGGCTTTTCAGTTTTTAAAATGATAATTTTTTAGTGAAAACCTGAACTCTTTAAGCATCGAGTATTCTCATGTTAATTAGAATGATGCTCAATTTTCGGCTTTCCCAAAAAACACCAGAACAAAATATTTGCAATCAGCCAGCACGATTCAACTAAGAAATCATAGATTTCTGTTAAGTTGAAATAACATCAGCACAGTTACCTGTGAGTATGTTGTTGGAATTTTATTTTGAAAAATTCCCTTTTACGCGTGCCTTCGCTGTTTTTTGTTTGTTCTGTTTTAGTTGAAGATTAAATTACTTAATTCTGGAGTATTCCTCCATTGCCTTAACTTCATCACTACCCTCTTTGCAGAGAGTAATAAAATTCCAATAAAATAAAATTCCAAAAAACTAAATACAGCCACTAGCCTAATTAAAAAAGTACTAAAATTGAGTCATGAACAGTTCACCAACAAAAATATAGATATAATAAAACATATACTGAAACAAAATAATTATCCGACTTAAGTAATCAATAAACTTTTAAAGAACTCACTATCCCAGGAAGAAACAGAAAGAGAAAGATCTGGTAACACCAAATATTATTCAGTGCAATAAATACACGTTTTACAGTGCAATACATACCTAGACTTACAGAAACTAAACTAATGAAACAAATAATGGAAGATGAAGAAATAGCGTTAGCCCACAAACCATATAAAACGATTTCATCACTGTACACGAAAACCAAAACAAAGCATATCTTAAGAACGTCAAGATCATAGACAAAGAGAGAACAGAAAATAAACGATATACAATAGAGAGCCCACGAATTCAACAGAAAATGGAATGTGCAATAAACAGAAAAGAAGATAAGGACAACAAGAATGCATTTTACCCGCTAGCAATATTTTAGTCGTATTTTTAATTTCTGTGATTTTAGTATTAGGACTGATGTGATATTTACACAAAATTTTTAATTATTTTTGCATTTATTTTTATTTTATTTGTTGTGTCGTTTTATTAATTACCTACAATTAATTAAACTTGAATGTAAAAGTGACGAAGGATTATTTGTGAGAATATATTTTCTTAATGCAAAAAGAAACTAAATGTAAAAATATGAAAACTAATTATTGTATGCATATTCATTGTCGTTGCCAGATTAATAACAATTACTGATAGCTACCAATATCATGATTTCATCCCGGCGAAGGGAATTATCATTTGGCTTTTCAGTTTTTGAAATTATAATTTTTTAGTGAAAACCTGAACTCTGTATGCATCGAGTATTCTCATGTTAATTAGAATGATGCTCAATTTTCGGCTTTCCCAAAAATACACCAGAACAAAATATTTGCAATCAGCCAGCATGATTCAACTAAGAAATTATCGATTTCTGTTAAGTTGAAATAACATCAGCACATCTACCTGTGAGTATATTGTTGGAATTTTATTTTGAAAAATTCCCTTTTGCGCGTGCATTCGCTGTTTTTTGTTTGTTCTGTTTTAGTTGAAGATTCAATCATATGATTACTTAATTCTGGAGTATTCCTCCATTGGCTTAACTTCATCACTACCCTCTTTGCAGAGAGTAATAAAATTCCAAAAAACTAAATACAACCACTAGCCTAATTAAAAAAGTACTAAAATTGAGTCATGAACAGTTCACCAACAAAAATATGGATATAATAAAACATATACTGAAACAAAATAATTATCCTACTAAAGTAATCAATAAACTTTTAAAGAACTCACTATCCCAGGCAGGGACGTACGCAGGATTTCATTTCGGGGGGGGCACAACTTGACCAAAAATCATGAAAAATTCAAATGTTGTGTAGCGTTACTTAAAGCTATTTTAAGGGGTTATGGCCACTTTTATGCATGAGAAAAGCCCTTTGCATGCATTTTTTATAAGCAATCTATTAAACCTTAAGTTACCTTCTATTTTTTTTTTTTGAAAAATCTTGCATTCAAATGCCCGCTTATAAAGCACTGTTTTTACTAAAGCAGTTTGCGGTACCCACTCTATTTTGAAAAAGAATAAACCGATCAGCATATATTTTTGTGGGATCATTACGAACGTAATAATCTTGTCCATTATCGAAAAGGAATTAAAAAAATCAATTTTTAAAAATTTTGAACAGTTAAAATCAAAATTTCGATTTAAAAAACAAAACACCGTACAAAATTGATATTTTTCTGACTCCGTCAGCATTTTTTTAAGTCTCTCTCGGTTAAGCGCATGATTTATGTGTACAGTAGTCCCACAAAAACATATAAAGTGCCACTTTGAGGAAAATACGTGTTTAGTTTCTATGCTACATACAAAACACAATAAATGTTTCCCTTCGAAAGCTCATATCTCGGTAAATTTTTGTCCGATGGACTGGAAATTTTGGCACATATTCTATTCTATATTTTATATGAAATACTGGTACAAAGTATATATATTCAATAGAAAGAATTCATAATATTTAGTCCCAATTTACATTTGGCGAGTTTACTTGCGGCAAGTCTCAGTTTGTAGGAGAGACACGTAAGGGGTATGGAAGTGGAAAAAAATTGCTCGTACCGGCAATTCCTTTTATATTTTTCGTTTTTGACATTATTTTCATTGCTTTGAAAACAAAACTTGCAGAAACAGATTTGCCTGTATAAACGCAAGAGGCACGTTTAAAAGAGAACGTAAAAAAAATTGCCGCAAGAGAAATCGTTTAATGTAAATTGGGACTAAGGATACAATTTTAAATATTTACAGAGTAGGATATTTAGAATTGAAAATAGACAATATCGGGCCACGTTCGGTAATGTCGCCATGTAAAATTTATACGTTATGATTTATCGCAGAATTTTACAACAACAAAGAATTGCCGTTGTCTTTGCTATAGCAAGATTTTCACTATTTCGATGATCTTAGCCTAATTTTTAAGAATATCGGCTGTCGTTGTCGTTGATATGTTTCCAAATGAAAACATTAAGAAAAATTTAACAGTTTTGGAGATATGGTGCAAAATGTATACAAATTATGGAATTTTTAGATATATTATAAAATTTATTTTTTTTTCATTTCTCCGAAGAAGATTTGCATTGGTTTCAGAGATATAGCCCCGAGTTTTTTAAAAAGTCGATATTTAATAATGTTTAGATGGGACCATAAAATCCAAGCTGTATCTGACTCAACAAAATGGAACTATGGCTTTTGTACTTTGGGTCTGTACTTTCAAAAAATCCTAACTTCAAATTATTTGCACAAGATTACCTTAAAAATGTTGCACAGTGTTATTTACCGAAAGAGATAGATTCTTATACCACGATTATTTTTACTTTTGATATTATGTTACAAAAGAAGCGTTATAATTTGTTTTCTTAATTGTACGGTTAGAAGTTTTTGGACTCGATGACAAACACTTTGATGGACTTAGTTCTATATAGTTTTGACAAATAACAATCGATCCTTATTGAACCCCACAAAATTATTCACTAATAATAATTTGAGAGACACTCCTCTCGATAGTTACCGCGCCCATAAGCTTTTTAGTTGGCCACCGTAGTGTCTAGAGCTATGTCAGGAAGCATAAACTTGTCCACGAAAAGTAGGATATCGCTGTAAACAAGACTACAAAATGTCCAAAGAATCATCGAACAGTCTTTAAACTGCAGTTATGTTAGACTTGTATAAGAGACCTGAAGATGTTGTCCAAACATATTCTCTTGGACCTTGATGTACTTTTGGAAGTAATCTTGCGAACCATATTAGGTTCGATTTTAGACCGAATCGGTTAGTCTCTTCGACTATTTTAGTTTGAACTTTTATGGCGGATATGACTTAAATTTAATTTAGACAAAACATTACGAGATCCATAACTTGGACCGAGAGTTATCATGAGTTCCAACCTGCCAGACAAACAGAGATACAGACGGACGGACGGTGGTAAGTACTTCCATCTTGGCTGAAACGAATATCGTCCAAACATATGTGAAGTCTTTAATCATTATTTTGATGAAATCTATACAATCCTAGTGTATATAATCTCGTAATCTAAAGTCTGAGGTTACAATTATACTTCGCTAATGATAAGTAAAAATCAAGTGACGCACAAAAATTCATTTGTCTTCATTATTTTCTCATACTGTTTAGCAGCAAATTTGTCTAAAACAGAATAACAAAATTTTGGTGATGACAGTAAAACAAATTTCTAATTGGCTTTCAATATGTAGTCCACGAAGGACCGACCCTTCATACATTTTAATCAATAGATTTTTTTAAGCCTCGAGAGCTCTGTACAGTTCGAACAAATAATAGACATGGGGTATATTCATTAAGAAATTAGCTTTTGATAGTGGTATGATATGACATGAAGAAGTAATTCAGATTTTATTGAAAGTTTCTCTCAAAAACAGCTTACAAACAAAAAAATTTAAAATATTTTCTTACAAAACTTTACAAAACTTTACTCCGTGCCCCCCCCCCCCCTGCGTACGTCCCTGATCCCAGGAAGAAACAAAAAGAGAAAGATCTGGTAACACCAAATATTATTCAGTGCAATAAATACACGTTTTACAGTGCAATACATACCTAGACTTACAGAAACTAAACTAATGAAACAAATAATGGAAGATGATGTAATAGCGTTAGCCCACAAACCATATAAAACGATTTCATCACTGTACACGAAAACCAAAACAAAAATAGAAAAGACGGACCAAAATAATGTTGTGTACGAAATAAAATGCAATGGCAACAAAGAAAACAAATGCGGGAAAATATACGTAGGAACAACAATGCGTAGCTTAGCCACAAGAATAGCCGAAAACAATAACGACATACAAAGAATAAAAACATTATACGGGTATGTTCTAAAGTGCTTAGCGAAGACCAAATTTATATTATATTTTATACCCAACACTACTTTGCGGGGAGGGTATCATTAGTTTGTTTTGGTCTAAATGTTGTAATCCATTGAAATAATGTGCATAGACCTTAACATATCCTTACGTTTTTGGTCCTAACAGTTTTTCTAATGGAAAAAAAGAGAAATTGCCACTATTGTGAATGACAACCTGTCCATAAAATATGAATATAATATTAATAAAGAATATAATATTAAAGAATATAATAATAAGAATATAATATTAAAAACTCGTTCGAACTAAAGGAAAAACTAGATAAAATAACAGTCGACGATAATGATATCTTAGTATCCTTTGACGTGGTGTCATTATTTAGTGGGGAAACATTGAGAAACACACAAATACCAAAATCACAATTTTTGGAAAATCCCCCAATTCTGTCTCAATGAAAACAATTATTTTATGTATGACGGAGACTTCTACACTCAGGTATATGGAATGCCAATGGGAAATCCGCTATCCCCACCAATTGCTGATATGGTTCTCGACACACTCCTGACGCAAATAATAGATGATCTTGACAAACAAAATATAAAATTTAAATTGTTTGTTCTTTTTTAGTTGAAGATTCAATCATATGATTGCTTAAGTCTGGAGTATTCCTCCATTGGCTTAACTACATCACTACCCTCTTTGCAGAGAGTAATGTTTACAAAACGCACTGACAGCTTGCAAAATTTACTGATCGCTACCTGTATAAGTTCGATACATTGGTTACGCCAATGTATATGTTCAATACATTGTCTCCCCTTCCCAGCATTACAATTAACTTCGTTAATTGGCCGCTCTTTGAGCTCTATGGGGAAATCTTCTCTGCACTTCTTCCAGGAGCCTTATTCGCCTAGTTCGGATTGTAGGAGAGAGTTCGCTCTTTTCTACTACCTCTCCTGGAAAGCTTATTCGCATAGTTCGGATGCAGAGGGGCGCTTTCCAATGCTGCGGTCGTAGTTGATTGTCACGGCCTTATTATCGTTATTCTGCCCACCTGCAACTTCACTGGTTCTTTCGCTCTTGTCAATAACACACACCAAAGGTAAAGTCTTCTTTCTTTGAAACCCACCAACTTTACAACAAAGATTTGAAAATTAACATACATAAAATTACATACACCAAATTGTTTTTATTTCCTTTTCTTTTTGGGTTTCTCACACTGGTATCACGCCAACATTTTGATCCAATCGAGCCGGATCAATAACCTGCAAGTGAAGTTGTTGCTAATTTTGTTTTTTCCCTATTTCAAAAGGAGAAAAATCAACAAAATCATCATCCCCCCTCATCAGTGCGCATCATCTCACCTTCATCAACATCAAAAATCATCAAAATATTCTAAACATCATCCACAAACAACATCATACATTCAAAGATACGTAGTTCAGTTTCCTTTATATTGAGCATACCGAGTGTTGTTGTTCTTTCATTTTTTCGGTTTGAAAAAAAGTGATTTTTTTGATATTTGGTTCGCTGCGTCGCCTACTGGTCGCCCTACAATTGCCTTAACGCGTGTGTTATTACATAGAAATCATCCTACAGTCCACTAATCGTCGTACAATTTGCTAAATAATCGTATTAAAATAAACCAATAATCTCAATATTGTGCCTTTATTTTAATACATTAGCTGATCATTTACAAAAATCGAAATTATTCTAATTTAATTTCTGCCTAATTTGCATTTTTTCGCATTCTATTGCTTTAATTTGTTTGCCGGTGATCGATTCTGTAGTGCTTGTTTATTATTTCTACCTAAGGGGTTACATACACACATTCCCTTTATCGTTGACATCGTCGGCCACTATTGAGAAAAAACAATAACAACACTACTATTATCCACCGTGCCCTTTTTCTTGCATTTGCAAAAAATACCAACAATTTTCTAATCGTTCCAACGTTTGGGTTTTTTGTCGTGCAATTGCAACAATAATAATACCCAAATATTCCAAGCAGCATCGTTCGTCGATCGGTCTATTCATATACAAGCTACCAACAAATTATTCCTCTCCCCACCACTAGTGCTGGTTCGTTGTCGTTGGTTGGTCTGTAGTGTGGGGGCTGACGTTGATAACTTGCTTGTGTTTTATTTTCCTTTGTTATTTATATTCGTTGCTGGCACCAGTGTAAAAAATAATATTTGTTTTTGATAAATTTTTAATAAATTTTTTTGTTATTTTTTCTCGAATATAATTTCGTGTCGCGATTCAATATTGATTGTTCGTGATATTATTCGAATAAAGCACCCTACAATCGGCACTATTGATAATATTTATATATTAAATTCACATTTTATTGATTTTTTTGCAATTATTTATAAACATTAATTCGAATTTTTTTCGTAATATTTTTTGGATAAATTCGTTTTTACCACATAGTGGGACGTGCACCCTACTGTCGGTAATAGACGATTTTCTCATTGGTTTGTCAAAAACTTGTGATTTTTCGAAAATTTTCGTACTTTTTTTGTACGCTTTTCGTTGATAATAGCCATCGTGCTTATTTCTATCGATATTTTTCTGCACATTAGACCGTGTGCACCCTACAGTCGGTTATAGTTGACTTTCTGAAATAGTTATAAAAGTGATTTTTTGAGATTTTTGATTTTTTCTGTCGATTCTTTTTGGGTTTTTCTTGTCTTAAAGCATGTCGGCCACTCCTGTCACACAATTCATTCGTGCATCTGACAATGTTGTCAAATTCATTGCTGGCTTTAATCTGATTAGGCCAGAAAACCACACTGTTTTCAATCTTGAGATTCGTAACACGGAACTTCAAGATTTGTGGAATAAGGTGAAGGATAGTTATGACAAGTATCTGGATCATTTGCTTTCCGTCGAGGGTACTAATTCTGAGGACATTTCTTCAGCCGATGCAAAGTATCAAACTACTTGCGAAAGCTACGTCGCTTGTTTGTCGACAATTAATGAAAAACTGGAGGAGCTTAAGTCAGTTAAGTCTCCGCCTGCTTCCCAATCTGCCTTGCTCATTAGTACTCCTAAAAACCGTCCATCCAAAAATATTCAACAATTCGATTCGTGGGTCTAATAGACTAAACATTGGTCAACCACCTGTTTCTAATGGTGGCAATCTATCTATTAATAGTTCGATTCCTTCACGTTTGTCGAATACAGCTCTTCCAGATGTCCAAAACCCTTCGGACATTTCTATTGCTAATTGGAGCTTACCACCATACGTTTCGAATAACATGCATCATCTTCATTTACCACCGTGTGACATAGAAGATTTCCATGGTGACTTCTTATCGTGGCCCACTTTCCGGGACCTTTTCTCAGCCATGTTTATTAATAACGCTGGGCTAAGTGACATTGAAAGGCTTTGTCACTTGGTGCAAAAAACAAAAAGTGAGGCTAGAGAAATCGTTGCAAAGTTTCCGCTCACCCACAAAAGTTTCGCTTTAGCTTGGAAGTCGTTAAAGGATACTTACGATAATAAACGTATCCTAGTCCATAATCATCTCAAGCTTTTATTTGATCTTCCTGCCTTTGAAAATGAAACTAGTTCCAATTTGAAAACTTTACAGCGTGGAATCAATAGTTGTATTTCTGCTATGTCAGTTTATGATGTAGATAAATCTGAATCGGCCTGTATACTTTGTCGCAAAGAATCTCATTCATTGCGTTCTTGCCCTAAATTTAGAGCACTTTCTTTTGAAAAGAGATTTGAAGCTGCTAAAAAGCAGGGTTGTTGTTTAAATTGTCTTTCGGTGGGACATTCAGTCAAAGACTGCTATAATACCCACAATTGTAGTATTTGCAATAGTCGCCATCATACTATGCTGCATAGGCCTTCTTCATCTTCTTCACCTAGACCATCCACATCTCTTTCGTCGTTGACCAATAGCCATCCTCCACAAGTAGATGGAAACATAGCTTCTACTTCCACCGGCGCTAATCCTAGAGCCATGAATAGTCAAGTGTTCCATACATCCCAAAATCGGAATGTCTTGCTAGGTACTGCGATGGTCAACATTGTTCATTTAGGAGTTTCGTATCCTGCTCCGGCTCTTATCGACCCAGGTTCAGAAGCTTCTTTTATTACTGAACGTTTGCAGAAGCGCCTTAAATTACCCACCCAGTCAATCACTGCTACTGTTTCTGGTGTTAATAGTTCAACATATGCCACTTCGAAGAAAAATTGTTCGCTTCGCATTGGTTCTCGTTTTGATTTATCCTTAATTGTAGAAACGTGTGCGTTTGTTCTTCCAAAAATTTCCGGAAGCCTTCCCTCATGTCCCCTCAGTTCAAACATCACTTCTCGATTGCCTAATATTAGTTTAGCCGATGATCGTCTTTTTGATTCACGACCTGTCGATTTATTGTAGGGGGCAGATTTGTATCCACAGATTTTGCGGGAAGGGACGCAAAGAAACATTCTGGGTTCCATGTTAGCCCAAAACACGATATTTGGCTGGATTCGGACTGGTCCCATGCCTTCTTCCTCAGTCCAGGTCTTCACGACTGTGTTGGATATAGCTGAGGAAGAATCTCTCAACGAAACACTACTCCGGTCGCCATCGGAAATGTTTCGTGAGAGGAATTATCGTGCCATGACCCTGCGAGATTCGGATGGTCGTTACACAGTAACGCTTCCTTTTAAATCCGGATTTCCGCTAACATTGCAACTGGGGGATTCTCGTAGAAAAGTTTCGAAACAGTTTTGTCGGTCAGAAAATTCTCTTCTTCGAAGACCTTGGTAAAAAATCAGCTATGCTCAACCCGCCAAATCTAATTTCAGTTCACTCGCTTGCTACATTCCACATCATCTTGTTATTAACCTTGACAAATCGACCACAAAACTTCTCGTTGTATTCTTTCATTCTCTAGAAACTTCCGAAACAAAAGCGACCAAGCTCCGTTTAGTAATTCTTGCCCAAATATTATATTTTGCCGAGGAACATGAATTTATTAGACCAGTTAACATTGCCTCGTTTGTACTAAGACCCTCCTTTGCGTCTTAATAACAGCCTTGTTAAGTTTCCAACACCGTCCTACACTGAGCGCCACCCGATTTTATTGCCGTATTGTTGTCGATTTGTTCGTCTTCTTGCAGAATTCGTTCACGCTATTTCAACTCATGGTGGAAATCAGTTGATGTTTCGTATACGTATCACATATTGGGTTCCTCTTCCTTTGATATGAAGACATTTACGGGTAAAGCGTGTCGAATTATCAAAGGTTACGTACTTGTCTTCAACTGCTTTTTAACTAAAGCAGTTCACTTAGAAGCCACTTCTGACCTATCTGCTGCTTCATTTCTGGCATCTTTCGGTTTTATTTTCATCGTGGTTGCCCTAGGACATTGTTTTCTAATAAAGGGACCATTTTGTCGGAATTTCTCGTACCATTGAAAATTTATTTAAGTAAATCAGTATCCTTCCAATGCCGTGTAAAATGTAAAATCGCGCGTCATGGCTCAACCTTGTTTGCCCAACTCACAATATACTTCGTTTTCCTGGGTTATTTCAGTCGCAGTACACCCCTAAATTGAAAAAATCATGCTAGTCGAATTAAGTAAAAATTTAATTACACCTAAAATGCTCAATAGAAACTGAATTATCGTACCTCTCATTTGAAACATACTCCACTACTAACTCTAGTTTAAGTTTGCTCGCGAATTAGTCTAACCCTGTTGCCTTGTAGATAGCGCGTCAAGGTGGGCGGCAAATGTATAAGTTCGATACATTGGTTACGCCAATGTATATGTTCGATACATTGTCTCCCCTTCCCAGCATTACAATTAACTACGTTAATTGGCCGCTCTTTGAGCTCTATGGGGAAATCTTCTCTGCACTTCTTCCTGGAGCCTTATTCGCCTAGTTCGGATTGTAGGAGAGAGTTCGCTCTTTTCTACTACCTCTCCTGGAAAGCTTATTCGCATAGTTTGGATGCAGAGGGGCGCTTCCCAATTCTGCGGTCGTAGTTGATTGTCACGGCCTTATTATCGTTATTCTGCCCACCTGCAACTTCACTGGTTCTTTCGCTCTTGTCAATAACACACACCAAAGGTAAAGTCTTGTTTCTTTAAAACCTACCAACTTTACAACAAAGATTTGAAAATAAACATACATAGAATTACATACACCAAATTGTTTTTATTTCCTTTTCTTTTTGGGTTTCTCACACTGGTATCACGCCAACACTACCAATATCATGATTTCATCCCGGCGAAGGGAATTATCAATTGGCTCTTCAGTTTTTGAAATGATAATTTTTTAGTGAAAACCTGAACTCTTTAAGCATCGAGTATTCTCATGTTAATTAGAATGATGCTCAATTTTCGGCTTTCCCAAAAAAACACCAGAACAAAATATTTGCAATCAGCCAGCACGATTCAACTAAGAAATCATCGATTTCTGTTAAGTTGAAATAACATCAGCACAGTTACCTGTGAGTATGTTGTTGGAATTTTATTTTGAAAAATTCCCTTTTGTGCGTGCCTTCGCTGTTTTTTGTTTGTTCTGTTTTAGTTGAAGATTCAATCATATGATTACTTAATTCTGAAGTATTCCTCCATTGGCTTAACTTCATCACTACCCTCTTTGCAGAGAGTAATAAAATTCCAATAAAATAAAATTCCAAAAAACTAAATACAGCCACTAGCCTAATTAAAAAAGTACTAAAATTGAGTCATGAACAGTTCACCAACAAAAATATAGATATAATAAAACATATACTGAAACAAAATAATTATCCTACTAAAGTAATCAATAAACTTTTAAAGAACTCACTATCCCAGGAAGAAACAAAAAGAGAAAGATCTGGTAACACCAAATATTATTCAGTGCAATAAATACACGTTTTAGAGTGCAATACATACCTAGACTTACAGAAACTAAATTAATGAAACAAATAATGGAAGATGGAGAAATAGCGTTAGCCCAGAAACATACATCATTTGTAACGAAAGAATTTGACAGTTGTTTATAACATAAAAGCGTTGATCACAAAACATCACCTGTTGAAATCCGTCAACCAACGGACATGTTGATAATATAGTTAAACGGAAACTAGTTCGCTTAAAAGAAATATGTACAAGTCCACAGATAATGAGTTCAACAATGCTTTACATAGATTTCTATTAGTTTACCGGTGTTTCACCTGCATTTTTAATGAATTATAGAGGGTCATTGAGAACAAGATTGGATTTAATAAACCCAAAAAGACATGTACTATTTAACTAATAAAATAACTCTGAAAACAAATCAATTTGATTAAAACAATTGATAATAGTTGTTAAATAAAACGTGCAAATCAAATGATAAATTGCAATGTATCAGCAGAAATGCCAACAGCCATCTTTAATCTTTAAGAATTCTGAAAATGTATGTATATTTAAGTGAAATACATCACAATTTATTTGATCTAACTTAATAAGGGGAAATATGTAGTGTATGTATTATTTTTGCTTACATTGCAAATTAACAAAGCTCTATTTACCGTTGACGCAGAACATGTGTTCCTCTCAATTAGTAATAATATTGTATGTATTTCTCCCCATGAATGTATTTTGATCGTATTTAATCGTTATGTATTTTGTATTAATATGCATTCAACCAGTTTTGGCACATCGTTGATATTTCATTTGCATTTTTGCCCATCACGTGTGCAGATTAAATAATGGGTACAAAATTTTGAGCTTTTTAATATGTTACAAAAAAAATTAAAAAACTGAAGTTACAATGGGGAATTTTGGAAATGACGAAACTATATTCATAGTCGTACTCAGAACATATAGAGATGTATTTGATGTTGTTATTAATTAAGTGTGTAATAATTTTGAATGTACTAATCTTGAAAGCACTAAATGTAATAATGTATTACTATATATTAGAATTCTGAAAATGTATGTATTTTTAAGTGAAATACATCACAATTTATTTGATCCAACTTAAGAAGGGGAAATATGTAGTGTATGTATTATTTTTGCTTACATTGAAAATAAAAAAGCTCTTTTTACCGTTGACGCAGAACATGTGTTCCCCTCAATTAGTAATAATATTGTATGTATTTCTCCCCATGAATGTATTTTGCTCGTATTTAATCGTTATGTATTTTGTATTAATATGCCCTCAACCAGTTTTGGCACATCGTTGATATTTCATTTGGATTTTTGCTCATCACGTGTGCAGATTAAATAAAGGGTAAACAATTTTGAGCTTTTTTATATGTTACAAAACAAATTATAAAAACTGAAGTTACAATAGGGAATTTAGGAAATGATGAAACTATATTCATAGTCGTACTAAAACGTATAAAGGTGAATTTGATGTTGTTATTAATTAAGTGTGTAATTATTTTGAATGTACTAATCTTGAAAGCACTTAATGGATGTTACCGACATTTCTCCATAGACATGTTTTATACCCTACCAAATTTCAGATACATAATGTGGCTCAAACCTTAAAAATAAGAAACCTAATATCGCTTGTATAAGTTAGATACTTTGTCCTCAACTTCACCTGCTCGATCAATCACGGATGCTGATTGGCGCACTGGCATCTCCTCTACAATTCCCTCTGCGGATACCGTAGTGTGCGGATCGCCGCTGGGCATCGGTTGTTGTCGGTTTGCTCACTTTGTTACACTTTGCTCTCACTGGAATAATTGTAAATGTATTAGTATATGACATGGTATCCTCTGCGATCACTCAGAACCTCTGCGTTCACGCGTTATTACAAAAAGGCCTCTGTCGCCACTACCACCGATTACAAAAGGTAGTCTATTTTGTTGTACGAAAAGAATCATAAATAAACTTCCAGCATATTATTACATTTAAATTGATACTGTTTGTGTTTTTATTTCTTTGGTTCTTTTCTCCCCCACTGCTCATCATCAAACGCTATCCTGAGCTATCGTTGTAAATACCTATGGATTTCCCCTCCCCCACCTAAATATTTGGTCGAGCCAGCCTTTTTGTTGTCGCTGCTCCAGTTGCCTATTCCCCCTCTCTTGTATTGTGATACAACGAGATTTGAAGCATTTGTTCTTGTCTTAGCACGGACAAATATTGGACAAAATTAGCATCATCTCTAAACAACAACATATCACCATACTAACACCAGGTACGTAAACTCAGATTTCTATAAAAAGTGAGCTACCGCGAGTGTTAGTATTTTTCGTTTGAGCAGTAAATAAATAAATCATTGGTCGAATTTCAATCTCCCTACGCGAGTGAATTAAATTCGTTGCATAATTCTTTCTTATACAGTCCACACAAAACTTTTTGAAATCGTTGTTGTACTGATCATCCAATGTCGCGGTGATCATACAAATCATTATCCGTGTTGTTGTTATTCTTGTTAGATTTGCTCCAAATTATTTGGTCTCACCATAACAACACACACATAAAACCAATTGCCGTTTCTCATTGTAATTCCTAATTGCAGCTAAAAATCACTCTGGTCCACTAATAACATCACTACGTGTGTTAATTATTTCGTTCCTCCATTTGAAACCATAGTTGTTGCTAGTTTTATTTGTTGTACTGATCACCCTACGTCGCGTTGATCATACAAAACGTCTTCGTTTTTCTTCGTAATATCGCACAACTCGTTTAGTTGTTGATCTCATTTGAAAGACCGATACCTTTAGTGAGAATTCGCTGTGATATTTACAAAAACAAACCCCATCAAATTTCCAATCGGATTTGAATCGGTTATTGAACTCTCCCTTTGGTAGATAATAACTCTCATTGCACCGATTGTTGTTGTTATTCCCCAGGGTTTTTTTCTAACGAAGCCCTTCTGTTGAGAATTTGCTTTGGCAAATTTACACTAACAACATAACATACATTGTTACACTTCATATTTTGTTGTTGCGATCCTCGTCAAGCAAAAAATATTTGGCGTTGTTTTCCCCCTCGGTTTACTTAAAACCCTTTGAAAATTTGCACTGCCAAATTTACAATAACAACGCACCATCCAAATTTTCTGCATTTGATTTCGTTGTTGTGTAGATCGTCCATCACCAACCAAACACATTAGTTTTTCTATGCTCCTACCTTTTCGGTCAGGTATTTATTCTAATTTGAGATATTACATGGTAATTCTACCAACAACTTTCCCGCCCTTTTAAGCGTCCCTTAAAATACTCTGCTGATCCTCAGCACTCACTTGCTTGGGCGTTTGCAACGTCTGTTCTTCAGTGAGAGCTTCGCTGCTTACACATACCCATTTCTCTGCTAGCGTCGCTTGTGTGGTTAGCACAGTGGGGTAAAATAGCACAAACAGTTTTTTTAATAATTAATTTTCAAAACAATTTTTCGATAATATTTTGAAATATAATTAATTGGCAGTAGGGTTTTTGGAATTTTTGGACAAATTCACCCTACATTCGGCATTTATTGCACCTATTTGGAGCAGAGCATATATGTGAAAACTTCTAGTTTTTCGACATTTTAATATTGTTTTTGGTAATATTACTTAAACATTTTGGAAAATTGTGTGAGCCCCCGTAGGGTTTAGGTATTTTTGGGCAAATACACCCTATTTTTGGCATACCTTGCATCAACGTGTCAACCGAATAAGATATATTTCTGACAAATTATTTTATCTGCGTTGATTTTCTTGGGAAAACATTTCTTTTTCAGACAAATAGCTTATATGTCGTTGGAATTTGGACAAGTACACCCCAGCATTGGAAAATCTCACCTTTTCATACACCCTACACTTGGTAGCGCCATATACACTTTTGTATAATTGAGACTTTTTAGCATATTTTGGCTAAATTAAAGCAGTTTTTTCGCATTGAGAAAGTTTCTTGAACATATCTTCCATTTCCCCCTACTTTAAGTTCAAGTATAATTACACCATGCTAAGATTCTGTTGTATTCTTAGAATTTTGGAGGTTTTGTATGGAAATTTCTTATTTCCTGTGAGCTATAGCCATTTGTTCGTCAAATTGAATTTCATTTCTTCACCTCTCTTTGTTGTTTGTTGCAAATTCAATTGCAGATTTACATTGCAAAATGTCAGTTACCCCGGTTACTCGTTTTGTTAGAGCTGCTGACATCGTTTTGAGACGTGTGGCTTCCTTTGAACAGAGAAGTGAATCCTACAATAATGTATATTATTTCGAAATCCACAGTTCTGAGTTTCAAAAATTGTGGTCTAAAGTAAGTGGTCTAAAGCACTTATGACGAGTGCAAAAACTACCTCACGACATCCGAGACTGCACAGGCTGATGTTATTGATGTCGTTGAGGAAAAATATGGTACATCCTACATACCCTATATCCGGTGTTTGTCTACCATTAACAGGGAACTTGAACTTCTTAAATCTTCAGACACAAATTCCCCATCACCTGCTATAGCTTCTTCCATCTCACCACTTCAACCAACTAAATTGTTGAACGTTTCTAAAGAAACATTCTGCAGCTTTGCTTTCGGATAAATCTTTAGCTTCGGTTTCTGTGCAGTCTCCTCTCAACGTGGTTGCTCAAACAGAAACTTCCTCCACCACAACTTTCCGTAGTGGCTCTCTTGAAAATGATCGCCTCAAATCTCCTTCACCTGCTATAGTTCCTCCAATCTCACCATCTCCCACAAATTCGTTGAATCTTCCTGAAGTAGCAACTCCATCCAATTTGTCATTAGACGAACCTGTCAAGTCGGTTCCTGTGCAGTCTGCTTCTCCCACCGTATCTGCTCCACCTGAAACTTCTTGCAGTACATGCAATTGCCCTAGTGACCCTGTCGGTACTCATAGCTTTTTGTTGCCACCCCTTGATGTCGAAGTCTTTAGTGGAGACTTCATGTCTTGGCCCACGTTTAGGGATATTTTCAACACACTATTTGTGAAAAATTCGCGTCTGTCAGACGTTGAGCGCCTCTGCTACTTAGTGCAGAAAACCACCGGTGAAGCTCGCGAAATCGTTTCTAGATATCCACTCACAAATTGTAGTTTCCCTTTAGCGTGGAAAGCTTTGTCGGATGCGTATGACAATAAGCGCATCGTGGTGAACAACTATATCAAAACCTTGTTTGATATTCCCCCTTCACCTCGTGAAACAGTTTCGGGTTTGAAAACCATCCAGCGTGGGATTAATAGTTGTCTTGCTGCAATGACCGTCTATGACGTCATTACAGATCATAGGGATCCAATAGTTGTTTTTATTTGTCTACAGCGGTTGCCAAAATTTACTTTGACTCTGTGGGAGCAAAGCATCAAAAACAAGTCGTCTTTGTTTTCTTGGAAAGACTTAGACGCTTTCCTCACAGAGAGGATACAAACACTGGTGTGTATCCAAAGCGTGTATGGTAATCAGGTCGCAAAATCATCACCCATGAATGTGGTTTCATCCAACTCCTCCAATAAATTGTTGTTGGTACAAAAATCACAAAATGTATCACCCCTTCCATCTACTAATTTGTCGAACACTCATTGCCCAATTTGTCCTAACCAGAGCCATGTTCCGCGTCTCTGCCCCCAATTTGCCAAACTGTCATTTGAAGACAAATTCTCGTTATTAAAAAGGTATAAGTTTGTATAAATTGCTTATCGCGTTGTCATGTAGTTAAATCTTGCCAGAGCAAACATAGTTGCAACTGGTGTAAACAAAGGCATCATAGTCTTCTCCACCGGCCACAAGTTAGAAGAGTTATCGCTCCGACCACATCAAAACTGTCTTCGTCTCTTACTGAAGTCAAAAGTCGAGATCACAGCTGTGTTTTGTCGCAGCCCCGACACCCGGGCAGTTCTACTTGGCCATGCACTTCTCTGGCTTTTACAAATGTCAAAAGTCGAGAGCCTAAGTGTACTGTGTCGACTTGCTCTTCTTCCAAACGCCAAAGCAATCATACAGACTCTAATACCTTGCGCAATAGTAAAGCTCTTGCTGCGCCATCTTTGTTGAAACCCACTCCGGCTTTTACCAAAGTCAAAAGTCGAGCATTCACTTCATCATTGTCGAGATCACACGCAACTCCGGCTTTAACAAAGGTCAAAAGTCGAGTATTTAGCCCTTCTTTGTCGCGCTCAAATACCTCTCCGGCTTTTTCCAAGGTCAAAAGTCGAGTATTTAGTCCTTCTTTGTCCCGTCCAACCTCCTCTCCGGCATTTACTGATGTCAAAAGTCTTCGGACAACATCAAACTCCTCCTAAGATATTAGTTTGCTTTTGGGAACGGCCAAAGATAGTTTTGAATTCGTAGCTTCCCAAAAATCTATTTTCGGGTACCTCCTTACGGTTCAGTTCCTACCGTCTCTAACACATAACCTCACAATCGATAGTACTATTAAAAATCGACCACTATAGTCAATTGTAGAAACATTCAGTACTATTATATCTTGAAAACTAAAATTTAATTGTTCAGTGACTCGTCTCCATATTCTTGAATCGAGCGAATATCGGAGTCGATCATTTCTTAATTATTCGTTTATAGAAATCGCTAATTTGAACTATAGCTCACTTGGGAATCTGAATTTACGTTCATGAATCCTATTATTAACACATTTGTTCAATATTATAAATCTTCATAGTAATTATTCCAAGCTTTAATTTGTTGATCCACGCTTACGTGTATCAAGGTGGGCGGCAATGTATAAGTTAGATATTTTGTCCCTCAACCTCCCCTGCTCGATCAATCACGGATGCTGATTGGCGCACTGGCATCTCCTCTACAATTCCCTCTGCGGATACCGTACTGTGCGGATCGCCGCTGGGCATCGGTTGTTGTCGGTTTGCTCACTTTGTTACACTTTGCTCTCACTGGAATACTTGTAAATGTATTAGTATATGACACGGGATCCTCGGTGATCACTCAGAACCTCTGCGTTCACTTGTCATTAGTCATTTGTCGAAGAATAACGTCTACGCGTTATTACAAAAAGGCCTCTGTCGCCACTACCACCGATTACAAAAGGTAATCTATTTTATTGTACGAAAAGAATCATAAATAAAATTCCAGCATATTATTACATTTAAATTGATACTGCTTGTGTTTTTATTTCTTTGGTTCTTTTCTCCCCCACTGCTCATCATCAAACGCTATCCTGAGCTATCGTTGTAAATACCTATGGATTTCCCCTCCCTCACCTAAACATCGCTCATTTACTCAAAAAGTGACACATCTCAAACAATCCAGTTTGAGTAAAACGCGTTTTAAATTGGCGATTGCAATTTGACTTTATTACACGAAAACTAGAGTAAATACTTGGATCCTATTATGCAAACAGCTAGACAGATATCAGTGCTAAATTTTTGTGCATGATCAAGCATTATTTGAAGTGTTTTAGTGCCACGTCGAGTTTTAGAGATATCAGCAAGAAAATTTGACACAACATAAAGATGTCGGAGAAAAAACAGAAAGAACAGAAAATTTGTTGATATGCCACTCTTAGAGTAAATAAGCGATATGGGGAATGTTTTATTCTCCCTAGCAAAGACTAATGACCAAATTTAAGCCGTGTGCTTCGAGTATATGGTAAAAATCCTTACATATACAGTAAATCAATTAGAGGAACTATACTGACTATTCCAAACACACATAGTTTACAACACTACCAAATTTCAGCTACATCGATAAAATAATGTGCCTAAACCTAAAGAGTAAAAACATTATACGGGGTATGTTATGTAGGCTATCATAAGTTGGTTTTGACCTAAATGTTGTAATCCATTGAAATAATGTGCATAGACCTTTACATCTATATATGTATACTAGCAAAATGCCCGCTACTTCGTATGCGGAAAGCATATAAAAAACAAATAAACAATATATAATATGGAAATGACAAACACTGAAAATTTGGTCGCACTAATACCAATTTTAATCAATATTTATTTTTATCTTAGTACTGTACGTACCCTTTAAGTTCGATTTTCAAAAAGATCAGCCGTATCTCACCCTTACACATTAACAGCGAGATCAACGTTGCACACCAATACACACCCTAACTCCAAAAAATAAAAATTCCAGCACTGTCCCTACACCCAAAAACAAATTGAGTACCATTAAATAATTTTCGTATACTTATGGTACGTATCTCGACGATATATCTCATCCATACACAGACATTAATACAAAATAATTACAGTAAATTCCGTAATAATTACAGTATTTCCAAATCTCAAGATTCCAGCTGTATCTGTTCGTCCAATTCCAAATTGTACCAAACTTAGTATCAAGTCAAACTCTTCGTATCCATAAGTAAGATTTTCCAAAACTACCTCAATCCTTCACTTTAGTAGTAATCTTACTTCCAAATTTCAGGATTCAAACTCTATCCGTTAAACCAAATAAAAATTGTACAAAATTTAGAACAATTTAGAATTTTCGTACCAATTTTCAAAACTTCCTCAACGCAACAGGGCTACAATAATCATACTTTCAAATTGCAAGATTCCACCGCTATCCGTTCACCTACATACAAATTGTATTAAATTTAGTACCATAAGTTTGCTTTTTCGAAACAACCTGAATCCTACTCTTCGACTGTAATCGTAATTCCAAATTTCAGGATTCCAGCTCTATTAATTCACCCGAATCCAAACTGTATCAAATTTAGTACCATTTCATTCCCAAACAAAATTTTCAGGATTCCATGTCTACACGTTCACCCAAATCTATATTGTACCATATTTAGTACTTCTCGTACCCATACGTACGACTTTTCAAAATTTCCTCAATACTACACTCCTACAGTAATCTTAACTCCTAATTCCAACACTATCCGTTTACTAAAATTCAAATTGTACCAAATTTAGTGGTTTTCGTACCCATAAGTACGAATTTCCAAACTACCTCAATTCTACTGTCCGGCAGTAATCTTAGTTCCGTTCATCCAAATCCAAATTGTACCAAATTTAGTACCATTTAGTACTTTTCGTACCCAAAGGTACGAATTTCCAAAACTATCTCAATCCTACACCCCTACAGTAATCTTAATTCAAAACTTTAGGATTCCATCTCTATCCGTTCACCCAAATCCAAATTTATTACTGCTCGTAATCATAAAAACGAACTTCCAAAGCCATATCCTTATTTCAACGCCATTTCCCAACCTTGATTCCCATACCAAATTTGAAGATTCTAGCTTTATCCATTAAAAATATGCAATTGGTACCAAATTTAGAAACTTTTAGTACTTTTCGTACACTTATAGGTCGAGTTTCTAAATACCCTTTGGTACATCTTCCTAACTCTCCACCAATGACCACTCCTTCAAAATTTCAGAATTCTAGCTCTTCGCGTTTGCCTAATACATTGGATTCCATATTTAGTACACTTTAGCACTTTTCGTACCTTTCTACGACGAATTTCCAAAAACCCCTTTACACAAAAACAAATTGTACCAAATTCTGTACAATTCGATTTTCCAAAACAACCTTAATCCTTCACTTAAACAGTAACCATAATTCCAAATAACAGGATTCCAGCGCTATCCGTGCACTCAAATCCAAGTTGTACCATTTGGTACATTTCGTACCCATAAGTACGAATTTCAAAAACTACTTCCATCTCAATCTTATACTCCAACAGCAGTCTGACCGAATTCCAGGATTCCAAATTGTATCACAGGTAGTACCACTTAGTAATTTTCGTACCCTTACTACCTCAGTCCTACACTCCAATAGTTATCCTAATTTCAAATTTCAGGACTCAAACGCTATCCGTCACCCAAATCCAAATTCTACTCTATAGCCTACCGCGAACGGGTTTCAAATTCTAACTCTTTCCGTTTACTAAAATTCATACTTTAAATTAAAATAAATAAAATTAAAATACTTAAAATTCAGGATTCCAGTTCTATCCTTTCACCCAAATCCAAATTGTAATAAATTTAGTACCATTTAGTACTATTCGTACACATAAGTACGAATTTCCAAAATTTCCCCAATCCTATGCTCCAACAATAATCTCAATTTCAAATTTCAGGATTCCAGCTCTGTCCGTTCACTCGAATCCCTATTGTACCAAATTTAGCACTTTTCGAACACATAAGTACGACTTTCCAAAACCACCCTCATATCTCAGTCCTACACTTCACAGTAATCTTAATTCCAAATTTCAGGTTTCCAGCTACATACATACGTTCACCCAAATCCAAATTGCACTAAATTTAGTACCATTTAGTACTTTTCGTACCCATAAGTACGAATTTTCAAAACTACCTCAATTCTACACCCCACCAGTAATCTCAATTCCAAATTTCGAGATTCCAACTATATCCGTTCACCCAAATCCCCATTGTCCCAAATTTAGTATTTCTCATTAACATAAGTAAGAATTTCCAAAACTTCCCCAGTCCTACACTCCAACAGTAATATCAATTCCAAATTTCAGGAATCCAGCTCTATCCGTTCACCCAAATCCAAATTGTACTAAATTTAGTACCATTTAGTACTTTTCGTACACTCAAGTTTCCAAAAACCATTTGGTGCATATTTCTTACTCTTCATCAGTGATCCTCAGTCCAAATTTGAGGAATCAAACTCTATCCGTTCACCCAAATCGAAACTGTACCAAATTTAGTGCTATTTAGTATTTTTCGTACCCTATGTACGAATTTCCAAAACTTCCACAATACTAATCTCCACCAGTAATCTCAGTTCCAAATTTCGAGATTCCAGAGCTATCCGTTCACCCAAATACCCATTATACAAAATTTAGTTCCATTTAGTACTTTCCGTACACATAAGTACTAATTTCCAAAACCACCCTCATATCTCAATACTACATGTTGAACCCACTGTTCAACTAGTTTTATATATTTCATATTTTTGAGTTTTATTTAAATTTGCTTCTCTTAAATGTTCAAATAACTACTCTCACTTTTCTTTGGATTTACATTGTAATTAATAACTCATTTTAATTACCGTTCATTTCTTGTATATTTTTCTTTAAATTCTAATTTAATTTCAATGAATTTCTCATCTACTCTAATTTGCTCTCCAACTGAACTATTAATACTCAATTCTCATATTCTTAATTGAGTCTTTTTATCAAACATACCATTTGTTCTCATTACTTATTACCTAGTTTTAAGTTAACATTAGTCCTTCAATAAACCAAGTCGCAACAGCGCATGAATTCAAGCTGAATTCATTTTGTTGTTTCCTTCATCAGTCAGGAAACCCACTATAAAAATCATAGCTCCAGGTCTACGACCACAGGGGAGCTAACATATGGTCCTTCGAGTAATCCTAGTAAGGACTAGGATAGGATTCTGTTCCAGAAAAACAAAAATTATTCCGGAAAAATTGCTGGTTTTCTAACCTAGAAACCACAAAAATTGCATTGTTCATCATTTATGCGTTTACATAAAGAACGACATAACAACAAACATCATCAATCTGTTGCACACACAGATCTATTGGAGAAATAAAGCCACTGAACAAATGTTCTAGAGAAGAAGTCCAAAAGCTGTGGACAAAAACATCTTTAAATTTACACACACACACTCATTGGTAACCAGCCTGGTCATTAACTACAACAAAAAGATAAGTAGAGGAATTGAGCAGGTATGTACATTGAGTATTGGCATTTTTAGTTCAACGATTCGTTTGCACAACACAAAATATTTGATAAAAATTTTCCAAAAATTCGCAAAAAATTATATAAAAAACGAAAAATCGGTCGCGTAATTCCATATAAAATAACCTATGATTACGCAATAATAAGTAAATACAATCAAAATACATAAAAACCGCAATTAATTTACATAAAAAATCAGTAAATAACCAGTAGCGCATAAAAAAGTCGTACAACAGATCGTATGCAACACATCACTCAACTGTTCCATTTCTCACCGTTCCGCATTGCATATTTAACGTACAGAAACTATTGGGCTATCATTCCACAGTACATGAATTAGATACTGTGAGCGAGAAGAAGAAGAATCTGCAGTATTTTTCTAATTTGATCGGCAAAAGTGTGAGTGAGCGCGAAAACAATTAGTTTGCAAAAAATTGTAAAAATAGTGCGTGAAAACTAAATAAAACTATTGAAAACAATAATTATAATAAATATAAAGTAAATTAAAAGTGATTTTAGTTGCGAAACCCCCAAAAAATTAACATTAAAAAATTTGTTTACATTGACGACGAAAAAAAAGCCCTACACCCTGTTGGAAACGGTACTAGTAGGCATACTAAGAAAATTTTTTTGTGGAAAAAACATAAAAATTTGTGCGGAATAATTAATAAAACCCAAAAAGGGAACAAATACTTCATCCTGAAGGAGAAATAAATATATTTTGGAATCACATCAAGCCAGAAAAATCATCTTTACGTCAACAAAATACACAAAGGTGAGTTGGTTTATATGCATTTTATGAAGCAGTATGGTGTTTGAATATTTTCTCCTAAAACAAAAACAACAAATAATACATAAAAACGGTGCCGGTAAACGCGAAAAAATATAGTTAAAACAAAAACAACGAAATTAAACAAAGAATAACGCAAAATCAAAAGCAAATTTCACAAAAATTACAACAACAAATTATACGAAAATTACAACAAAGGTGCAAGTGGAAATCAAGAAGAAGACAAAAAGTAGCGGTTCACAAAAATTCAAGGCCAACATAAATTCTTCCAGAATACACATTACAACAACAACAAGCAGTGATCAGTGTGATGTTTACAACAACAAAGTGTTAAGCCAGCCTGGTAAATAACAAAAATTAATAAATAATTTGTTCGCAAAAATAGTTTGTGGTGTTACCAGATCGTATGAAATTGAAGAAAAAGTGGGATTTTGTTCGGATAATGCCAGAAAATACCCAAAATATACAAAATTAAGCGAAATATAATAAAATTTTGTAGAATTTATGAAATTCAACCTGAATAAGTGGAAATTTCAGACGAATTAATAACGAAAGTGAATAAGAAAAATAAGTTTTTTTGTGGATTCAGCCTGGATAAGTGGAAATTTTAAACGAAGTAGCACTCAAATTGGAAAATATCAATAATTGTTTGTTGATTCAACCTGGATATGTGGAAATCTGTAGCGAATTCATAAGCAGAGTGGAAATATTAAAATTCTGTGCTGAATCAACCTGAGTCAAAAGGATTTTAAGGAAATTGTTGGCGATTTAAATGAATTTTCGCAAAATTATTTGAGATTTTGGAATTGATTTTTAAATCTGTTGGCGATTTACAAATATTTTTGTGTGGAATATTTTCAAGAAAAGTTTTGTGTTAATATAACAAGTTATAGCTGACTTTTGCGAGTGATTTAGGTCAACATGGCTTCGCTGAGGAAATTTCTATTTGACTACGATCAACTAACATCATATTGCAAGCAGTTTAGACCAAAGAAGGATGAAGATGTGAACGTTTCCGTGCTTGAGGTTAAGCAGGCGGAACTCGAGAGGCGCTGGTCTAAAATTACGGAACATTTTGAAGAAGGAATGACAGGAGAAGTGGAAAGCGCAGTGTCTGAATTCAGTAAAGTAGCATCATCGAAATTTGAAGAAGCTGGAAAAGCATATCAGAAATGTAAGGCGAAAATGGTGGAACTCAAAGAAAGCAAGATTCATCCAAAAGCTGAGGAAACTTTCAGAGGTGAAAGTACAATAATTCAACATGGATTTTCTTCGCTTAAATTGCCACCATGCGATATTCAGCCCTTTGAAGGTGGGTATTCCAAGTGGCCAGCCTTCCGAGATATTTTCAAGGCAGTTTTTACAAAGCATCCTGAATTGTCCGCAGCCCAAAAATTGTATCACCTTCGTGGCAAGACGAGGGGGGAAGCTAACCAAATCATCAAGAAGTTCGATTTGGTAGATGAGAACTTTAATTTAGCATGGAATGCATTGGTAGACAGATATGAAAACCCTCGAATTTTAGTTCATCAGCAAATGAAGTTTTTATTTGGAATCTCAACCGCACAAAATGGATCCCCAAAAGCAATTCGGTTAATACAGAGTGGAATTAATGACAGTTTAGCGATCTTCAAGTCTTACAAAATTGAAACGGACAATTGGGATCCCATCCTGGTACATCTTTGTTCAACCAAACTTCCTGAGGATACACTACGAGCATGGGAAGATTCTCTTAGCAACCACAAGGAGTTGCCAACCTGGTCTCAGATGTCTGCATTTCTCTCCAAACGCATCGAAATTATTGAAACATTAACTGATTTTCGAAAACCTCATTCTAAAGATAATCAAAATACGTCACACAAATCGCAATCATTTTTATCTAACGTTGAAACGGGAAAACAAAAATACTTATGCAAGAAGTGTAATCAAAATCATTCACTACGTCAATGCTACTATTTTAAATCTCTTTCGGATAACGATCGAATTAAATACGTTAACTCAAACAAATATTGTTCAAATTGTCTTTCTTCGAATCATTTTAAATCCAGATGTACGAGTAACAAGGCTTGCTCTAAATGCAACAAGAAACATCATTCAATGCTACATCTCGATAATATTGAATATAAATATAAGTCTCAAGAATCAAATAACGCGGTTAATGCTTCACAACCAATTATTGAACAACCTGTTTCAAGAGAATTTCGGTTCAGACCATCAACGGACAATGTTCAAATGCATTTAGCACAACATGAAGGAACTACAATTTTGCCTACAGCGCTTATAGACATTCAACATGCTGGTCAACTGTTCACAATTCGAGTTCTTTTGGATGCTGGTTCAGAAAAAACATTTATTTCTAAAGAAATTCAACAAAATCTAAGACTCCCTGTCGAGAAGCGGAATTTTAATATTTCTGGTTTAGGTGGAACCATAGTAAGCAATTCGAATTCACTTTGCTATGTCAATCTACGATCAAAACATAATGACTTCGCACTCAAAGTAAAAGCTATCGTTGTTTCAAAACTTGCCCACTTTTTGCCGTCGAAACCTGCTAAACTAGAAAATCTCCCTAATTTGGAAAATCTTAACCTTGCAGATCCGCATTTCTTCAAACCATCATCAATAGACATGATTATCGGAAGTGATTTTTTGCCAATTATAAATTTAAATGGAGTTCGAGCGAATATTATCTACGGTTTGGAAGCGCGAGAGTCACAATTCGGTTGGTATTTGTCTGGCCCCCTGCCTGTAGCCGAAGTATGTACATTTTCAACATCAATAACAGTCGAAGAAGACATTGCACTCAGTGAACAAATGAAGAAATTCTGGGAACTAGAAGAAGTTTCAACGGTCCCTCAACTATCTGAAACCGATAAATACTGCGAAGAATTCTTCAAAGAGACAACATCTCGTCAACCAAATGGTCGCTACGTAGTACGACTACCTTTTAAGAGTGATTATCCAAACGAAATTTTTCTTGGACGCTCCAAAAATATTGCTCTCGCACAATACTGCAGAATGGAGAAAACCCTCGAAAAGAATAAAGAACTGAAAACTCAATATCATGAGGTTCTCCATGAATATTTGAATCTGGATCACATGGAAATCAGTAAGAATTATGAAACACCAGACGAAAAACAATTTTCATTTTTTCTACCTCACCATGCCGTAGTCAGACCAGATAGCAAAACCACCAAGGTAAGAGTGGTATTTAACGGATCAAAGAAAACGAGCAGTGGTTTTTCGCTGAATGACGTTCTCCATCCTGGACCGATATTACAAGCAGATTTGATGCAAATAATACTTGGGTGGCGATACTACAAATATGTTTTCACAGGAGATATAGAGAAAATGTACAGACAGATTGTACTTCATCCTGAAGATAGAAAATACCAGCAAATTTTGTTTCGTCCTAAAGAAATCATAAAGCAATTTCAACTCAAAACCGTCACTTTTGGCATCAATTGCGCGCCTTTTTTAGCTCTGCGAACGTTACAGCAGCTAAGTGATGATTGTGAAAATTCAGATCCAATTGCCTCAAGTATTTTGAAGAATGAAGTTTATGTGGATGATGTGATGTCAGGAGGACACACATTGGCAGAAGCTAAAGATAAACAACAACAGTTATTAAAAGTATTGTCATCAGCTTCCTTCCCCCTTAAGAAAATGACTGCGAACCACTCGTTTTTACTTGAAAATTTGGCGCGGGAGGATCTTCTGGACGAAGATTTTTTGAAGCTTGATGACTCAAGCAGTATTAAAACCCTAGGTATACGGTGGAACGCCATACATGATATATTTTATTACGATGTTCAACCGATAAATGCAGACTTGTCAGGTGCAACTAAACGTCAAATACTCTCGGTAATAGCTCGACTATTTGACCCCCTTGGATGGTTAGGTCCAATAGTAATCTCAGCAAAGTTACTTATGCAACAATTATGGGAAGAAAAGTTGTCATGGGACGAAGGAATACCACCACATCTATTAACCAAATGGAAATCTTTTATCAACAACATTGCTCACATTGAAGATATCAAAATTCCGCGATGGATAAACTTTTCTCCAGGTCACCATGTCCAAATCCACGGCTTCTGTGACGCCTCGGAGAAGGCCTGTTGTGGAAATATTTATATTCGAGTTGTCGACACTCATGGTAAAATTTCTAGCCACCTGCTAGTCTCGAAGACACGAGTAGCACCACTGAAAAGGAAAACTATCCCAAAGCTCGAATTATGTGGAGCTGAACTACTTTCGAGACTAATTCGACAACAAACTACACGATTTTCTCATCCTTATGAATTATTTCTGTGGACTGATTCATCAATTGTAATGGGTTGGTTACAAAAATCGCCAGCAACATTAAAATGTTTCGTCGCAAATCGCGTAACTAAAATTCTTAATATTACCAGCAGTGATCAATGGAGACATATTCGTACCGAGGACAACCCTGCCGACTTAGGTACCAGAGGTTGTACTTCTCAAGAACTCGTTAATAATTCGCTATGGTGGAATGGACCACCCTGGCTCAAGCTTTCTATCACTTCTTGGCCAAAACCTAGAAAATTCGATCCTACGGATTTAGAAACCAAAAGAATATCGGTACTTCACCTTGAAATAGAAGAGGATTTACTCACGCATATCAGTTCGTTTCACAAAGCTATCATTGCAATTGCTTACGTTTTTCGGTTCGCTAAATCATGTCGAAATAAATCTCACCCTGAATCTAACAATTTCTCTAACGAAGAACTTATTAATGCGAGAAATCGTCTTATTATCTACTCACAGAAAATTTATTATTCCAAGGAATATCAGTGTTTAACCGATAAACAAACAATAAGTACTAAAAGTCACATTTTAACCTTAAATCCTTTTCTTGACAAAGACGGATTACTTCGAGTTGGTGGTCGCCTGGAAAACTCAGGATTAAGCTATGATGAAAGACATCCTGTCATAATACCAGGTAAATCTAAACTTGCAGCACTTTTCATTAAACATAGTCATGAAATGCTACTTCATGCTGAATATAATGTAATGATACGTGCCATTCGTCAAGGCTTCTACATTCCCCGTCTTAAAAACCTTGTCCGAAAATGTATAAGAGGCTGCGTAAGATGCACAATATACAAACACAAGTTTCAAAGCCAGCTGATGTCATCGCTTCCACGTGAACGTGTATCCTTCTCACTCCCATTTACGTATACCGGAGTCGACTTCGCTGGACCTTTCAACCTGAAATCGTCAACCTTAAGAAAAGCCAAAATTGTAAAAGGATACGCAGCAGTCTTCGTGTGTTTTTCTACCAAGGCTGTGCACCTTGAAGTCTGTTCTGATATGTCAACTGATGCTTTCCTGGCATGTTTTGGACGCTTCGTGGGACGTAGAGGACTGCCGAAGACAATGTTTTCAGACAACGGTAGAAATTTCGTAGGAGCAAGCTACAAACTTCTTCAAGAACATCATAACTTTCTCAAAACTGCTGAAAAGAGTCTTCAAGCAAAATATGGTATACACGGATTCTCGTGGTCTTTCATTCCCCCTTATGCACCTCACATGGGAGGCCTTTGGGAGGCAGCAGTGAAGAGTATGAAGATTCACTTGAAGAAAATAACTCATAACTTCACGTTTACCTTCGAAGAATTCAACACCCTGCTGATAAGAATAGAAGCAATTTTAAATTCCAGGCCGCTTTCCCCAATTTCAGAAAACCCTTCAGAATTACTGCCACTAACTCCAGGTCATCTTTTAAGAGGAGCTCCACTCATAGCTCCACCTGAGTCAAACCCAGAACCAATTAACTCAAATATTTCATATTTATCCCGATGGAAACGCCTTAAGTGCATTCAGCACATATTCAGTCAACGATGGAAATCCGAATATATTACCGAGCTTCAACGCTTTAAATGGAAAACCAATCGAAACAACTTAAAAGAGAATGATATAGTTATCATCAAAGACGACAATTTACCGCCTACGGAATGGAGGCTTGGTCGTGTCAACAAAGTAGTCTACGGAAAAGATAATATCGTGAGAGTTGCTGAACTTCAAACCCAAAATGGATTAATCACTCGACCAATAGTCAAACTTTGCCTATTACCAACTCAACCAACGTATAATAACCCTCCGAATTCTAAAACAACAAACTGCAATTTAAACACGCAAACATCTCGTTTTTTAGAATGCTAATATCTCATTGTACTTGTCTCTCTTTTCTTCTCTTTTCTTTCTCATACAGGCACATCATGGGTAAATGTCCGCTTTGCAATCATAATCATCCCATTAAATACTGCAAAACCTTCAGATGGATGTTGAACGAAGAACGCCGAGAAACTGTGGTTCGGCTCAACTATTGCTTAAATTGCTTGTGCGATCGTCATCTTCGGAAAGATTGCCCATCCAAGAAGCGTTGTGATGTTTGCGGGGCAGCTCATAACACCATGATTCATCAGAGAATATATGATTCACGTTCAGAGAGCATCACCATGATGGACGTGAAGGAAGTCGAGGAAGAAGCCAATTCCACTGACTCTGAGTATGAATATTTAGAAGGAGCCGTCGGTGGCATTAACCTCAATGCTAAAGATGATTCCACCCTGGAACCAACACGTCCCCAAAGATCGAAGCTGTATGAAAGTAAAAGCTATCGTTGTTTCAAAACTTGCCCACTTTTTGCCGTCGAAACCTGCTAAACTAGAAAATCTCCCTAATTTGGAAAATCTTAACCTTGCAGATCCGCATTTCTTCAAACCATCATCAATAGACATGATTATCGGAAGTGATTTTTTGCCAATTATAAATTTAAATGGAGTTCGAGCGAATATTATCTACGGTTTGGAAGCGCGAGAGTCACAATTCGGTTGGTATTTGTCTGGCCCCCTGCCTGTAGCCGAAGTATGTACATTTTCAACATCAATAACAGTCGAAGAAGACATTGCACTCAGTGAACAAATGAAGAAATTCTGGGAACTAGAAGAAGTTTCAACGGTCCCTCAACTATCTGAAACCGATAAATACTGCGAAGAATTCTTCAAAGAGATAACATCTCGTCAACCAAATGGTCGCTACGTAGTACGACTACCTTTTAAGAGTGATTATCCAAATGAAATTTTTCTTGGACGCTCCAAAAATATTGCTCTCGCACAATACTGCAGAATGGAGAAAACCATCGAAAAGAATAAAGAACTGAAAACTCAATATCATGAGGTTCTCCATGAATATTTGAATCTGGATCACATGGAAATCAGTAAGAATTATGAAACACCAGACGAAAAACAATTTTCATTTTTTCTACCTCACCATGCCGTAGTCAGACCAGATAGCAAAACCACCAAGGTAAGAGTGGTATTTAACGGATCAAAGAAAACGAGCAGTGGTTTTTCGCTGAATGACGTTCTCCATCCTGGACCGATATTACAAGCAGATTTGATGCAAATAATACTTGGGTGGCGATACTACAAATATGTTTTCACAGGAGATATAGAGAAAATGTACAGACAGATTGTACTTCATCCTGAAGATAGAAAATACCAGCAAATTTTGTTTCGTCCTAAAGAAATCATAAAGCAATTTCAACTCAAAACCGTCACTTTTGGCATCAATTGCGCGCCTTTTTTAGCTCTGCGAACGTTACAGCAGCTAAGTGATGATTGTGAAAATTCAGATCCAATTGCCTCAAGTATTTTGAAGAATGAAGTTTATGTGGATGATGTGATGTCAGGAGGACACACATTGGCAGAAGCTAAAGATAAACAACAACAGTTATTAAAAGTATTGTCATCAGCTTCCTTCCCCCTTAAGAAAATGACTGCGAACCACTCGTTTTTACTTGAAAATTTGGCGCGGGAGGATCTTCTGGACGAAGATTTTTTGAAGCTTGATGACTCAAGCAGTATTAAAACCCTAGGTATACGGTGGAACGCCATACATGATATATTTTATTACGTTGTTCAACCGATAAATGCAGACTTGTCAGGTGCAACTAAACGTCAAATACTCTCGGTAATAGCTCGACTATTTGACCCCCTTGGATGGTTAGGTCCAATAGTAATCTCAGCAAAGTTACTTATGCAACAATTATGGGAAGAAAAGTTGTCATGGGACGAAGGAATACCACCACATCTATTAACCAAATGGAAATCTTTTATCAACAACATTGCTCACATTGAAGATATCAAAATTCCGCGATGGATAAACTTTTCTCCAGGTCACCATGTCCAAATCCACGGCTTCTGTGACGCCTCGGAGAAGGCCTGTTGTGGAAATATTTATATTCGAGTTGTCGACACTCATGGTAAAATTTCTAGCCACCTGCTAGTCTCGAAGACACGAGTAGCACCACTGAAAAGGAAAACTATCCCAAAGCTCGAATTATGTGGAGCTGAACTACTTTCGAGACTAATTCGACAACAAACTACACGATTTTCTCATCCTTATGAATTATTTCTGTGGACTGATTCATCAATTGTAATGGGTTGGTTACAAAAATCGCCAGCAACATTAAAATGTTTCGTCGCAAATCGCGTAACTAAAATTCTTAATATTACCAGCAGTGATCAATGGAGACATATTCGTACCGAGGACAACCCTGCCGACTTAGGTACCAGAGGTTGTACTTCTCAAGAACTCGTTAATAATTCGCTATGGTGGAATGGACCACCCTGGCTCAAGCTTTCTATCACTTCTTGGCCAAAACCTAGAAAATTCGATCCTACGGATTTAGAAACCAAAAGAATATCGGTACTTCACCTTGAAATAGAAGAGGATTTACTCACGCATATCAGTTCGTTTCACAAAGCTATCATTGCAATTGCTTACGTTTTTCGGTTCGCTAAATCATGTCGAAATAAATCTCACCCTGAATCTAACAATTTCTCTAACGAAGAACTTATTAATGCGAGAAATCGTCTTATTATCTACTCACAGAAAATTTATTATTCCAAGGAATATCAGTGTTTAACCGATAAACAAACAATAAGTACTAAAAGTCACATTTTAACCTTAAATCCTTTTCTTGACAAAGACGGATTACTTCGAGTTGGTGGTCGCCTGGAAAACTCAGGATTAAGCTATGATGAAAGACATCCTGTCATAATGCCAGGTAAATCTAAACTTGCAGCACTTTTCATTAAACATAGTCATGAAATGCTACTTCATGCTGAATATAATGTAATGATACGTGCCATTCGTCAAGGCTTCTACATTCCCCGTCTTAAAAACCTTGTCCGAAAATGTATAAGAGGCTGCGTAAGATGCACAATATACAAACACAAGTTTCAAAGCCAGCTGATGTCATCGCTTCCACGTGAACGTGTATCCTTCTCACTCCCATTTACGTATACCGGAGTCGACTTCGCTGGACCTTTCAACCTGAAATCGTCAACCTTAAGAAAAGCCAAAATTGTAAAAGGATACGCAGCAGTCTTCGTGTGTTTTTCTACCAAGGCTGTGCACCTTGAAGTCTGTTCTGATATGTCAACTGATGCTTTCCTGGCATGTTTTGGACGCTTCGTGGGACGTAGAGGACTGCCGAAGACAATGTTTTCAGACAACGGTAGAAATTTCGTAGGAGCAAGCTACAAACTTCTTCAAGAACATCATAACTTTCTCAAAACTGCTGAAAAGAGTCTTCAAGCAAAATATGGTATACACGGATTCTCGTGGTCTTTCATTCCCCCTTATGCACCTCACATGGGAGGCCTTTGGGAGGCAGCAGTGAAGAGTATGAAGATTCACTTGAAGAAAATAACTCATAACTTCACGTTTACCTTCGAAGAATTCAACACCCTGCTGATAAGAATAGAAGCAATTTTAAATTCCAGGCCGCTTTCCCCAATTTCAGAAAACCCTTCAGAATTGCTGCCACTAACTCCAGGTCATCTTTTAAGAGGAGCTCCACTCATAGCTCCACCTGAGTCAAACCCAGAACCAATTAACTCAAATATTTCATATTTATCCCGATGGAAACGCCTTAAGTGCATTCAGCACATATTCAGTCAACGATGGAAATCCGAATATATTACCGAGCTTCAACGCCGCTTTAAATGGAAAACCAATCGAAACAACTTAAAAGAGAATGATATAGTTATCATCAAAGACGACAATTTACCGCCTACGGAATGGAGGCTTGGTCGTGTCAACAAAGTAGTCTACGGAAAAGATAATATCGTGAGAGTTGCTGAACTTCAAACCCAAAATGGATTAATCACTCGACCAATAGTCAAACTTTGCCTATTACCAACTCAACCAACGTATAATAACCCTCCGAATTCTAAAACAACAAACTGCAATTTAAACACGCAAACATCTCGTTTTTTAGAATGCTAATATCTCATTGTACTTGTCTCTCTTTTCTTCTCTTTTCTTTCTCATACAGGCACATCATGGGTAAATGTCCGCTTTGCAATCATAATCATCCCATTAAATACTGCAAAACCTTCAGATGGATGTTGAACGAAGAACGCCGAGAAACTGTGGTTCGGCTCAACTATTGCTTAAATTGCTTGTGCGATCGTCATCTT
The DNA here is from genome assembly GCF_047663935.1 of Musca autumnalis. NCBI lineage: Eukaryota > Metazoa > Arthropoda > Insecta > Diptera > Muscidae > Musca > Musca autumnalis. The sequence goes on from NW_027412077.1 coordinate 224,876, forward strand.
CGGAAAGATTGCCCATCCAAGAAGCGTTGTGATGTTTGCGGGGCAGCTCATAACACCATGATTCATCAGAGAATATATGATTCACGTTCAGAGAGCATCACCATGATGGACGTGAAGGAAGTCGAGGAAGAAGCCAATTCCACTGACTCTGAGTATGAATATTTAGAAGGAGCCGTCGGTGGCATTAACCTCAATGCTAAAGATGATTCCACCCTGGAACCAACACGTCCCCAAAGATCGAAGCTGTATGAAAGTAAAAGCTATCGTTGTTTCAAAACTTGCCCACTTTTTGCCGTCGAAACCTGCTAAACTAGAAAATCTCCCTAATTTGGAAAATCTTAACCTTGCAGATCCGCATTTCTTCAAACCATCATCAATAGACATGATTATCGGAAGTGATTTTTTGCCAATTATAAATTTAAATGGAGTTCGAGCGAATATTATCTACGGTTTGGAAGCGCGAGAGTCACAATTCGGTTGGTATTTGTCTGGCCCCCTGCCTGTAGCCGAAGTATGTACATTTTCAACATCAATAACAGTCGAAGAAGACATTGCACTCAGTGAACAAATGAAGAAATTCTGGGAACTAGAAGAAGTTTCAACGGTCCCTCAACTATCTGAAACCGATAAATACTGCGAAGAATTCTTCAAAGAGACAACATCTCGTCAACCAAATGGTCGCTACGTAGTACGACTACCTTTTAAGAGTGATTATCCAAATGAAATTTTTCTTGGACGCTCCAAAAATATTGCTCTCGCACAATACTGCAGAATGGAGAAAACCCTCGAAAAGAATAAAGAACTGAAAACTCAATATCATGAGGTTCTCCATGAATATTTGAATCTGGATCACATGGAAATCAGTAAGAATTATGAAACACCAGACGAAAAACAATTTTCATTTTTTCTACCTCACCATGCCGTAGTCAGACCAGATAGCAAAACCACCAAGGTAAGAGTGGTATTTAACGGATCAAAGAAAACGAGCAGTGGTTTTTCGCTGAATGACGTTCTCCATCCTGGACCGATATTACAAGCAGATTTGATGCAAATAATACTTGGGTGGCGATACTACAAATATGTTTTCACAGGAGATATAGAGAAAATGTACAGACAGATTGTACTTCATCCTGAAGATAGAAAATACCAGCAAATTTTGTTTCGTCCTAAAGAAATCATAAAGCAATTTCAACTCAAAACCGTCACTTTTGGCATCAATTGCGCGCCTTTTTTAGCTCTGCGAACGTTACAGCAGCTAAGTGATGATTGTGAAAATTCAGATCCAATTGCCTCAAGTATTTTGAAGAATGAAGTTTATGTGGATGATGTGATGTCAGGAGGACACACATTGGCAGAAGCTAAAGATAAACAACAACAGTTATTAAAAGTATTGTCATCAGCTTCCTTCCCCCTTAAGAAAATGACTGCGAACCACTCGTTTTTACTTGAAAATTTGGCGCGGGAGGATCTTCTGGACGAAGATTTTTTGAAGCTTGATGACTCAAGCAGTATTAAAACCCTAGGTATACGGTGGAACGCCATACATGATATATTTTATTACGTTGTTCAACCGATAAATGCAGACTTGTCAGGTGCAACTAAACGTCAAATACTCTCGGTAATAGCTCGACTATTTGACACCCTTGGATGGTTAGGTCCAATAGTAATCTCAGCAAAGTTACTTATGCAACAATTATGGGAAGAAAAGTTGTCATGGGACGAAGGAATACCACCACATCTATTAACCAAATGGAAATCTTTTATCAACAACATTGCTCACATTGAAGATATCAAAATTCCGCGATGGATAAACTTTTCTCCAGGTCACCATGTCCAAATCCACGGCTTCTGTGACGCCTCGGAGAAGGCCTATTGTGGAAATATTTATATTCGAGTTGTCGACACTCATGGTAAAATTTCTAGCCACCTGCTAGTCTCGAAGACACGAGTAGCACCACTGAAAAGGAAAACTATCCCAAAGCTCGAATTATGTGGAGCTGAACTACTTTCGAGACTAATTCGACAACAAACTACACGATTTTCTCATCCTTATGAATTATTTCTGTGGACTGATTCATCAATTGTAATGGGTTGGTTACAAAAATCGCCAGCAACATTAAAATGTTTCGTCGCAAATCGCGTAACTAAAATTCTTAATATTACCAGCAGTGATCAATGGAGACATATTCGTACCGAGGACAACCCTGCCGACTTAGGTACCAGAGGTTGTACTTCTCAAGAACTCGTTAATAATTCGCTATGGTGGAATGGACCACCCTGGCTCAAGCTTTCTATCACTTCTTGGCCAAAACCTAGAAAATTCGATCCTACGGATTTAGAAACCAAAAGAATATCGGTACTTCACCTTGAAATAGAAGAGGATTTACTCACGCATATCAGTTCGTTTCACAAAGCTATCATTGCAATTGCTTACGTTTTTCGGTTCGCTAAATCATGTCGAAATAAATCTCACCCTGAATCTAACAATTTCTCTAACGAAGAACTTATTAATGCGAGAAATCGTCTTATTATCTACTCACAGAAAATTTATTATTCCAAGGAATATCAGTGTTTAACCGATAAACAAACAATAAGTACTAAAAGTCACATTTTAACCTTAAATCCTTTTCTTGACAAAGACGGATTACTTCGAGTTGGTGGTCGCCTGGAAAACTCAGGATTAAGCTATGATGAAAGACATCCTGTCATAATACCAGGTAAATCTAAACTTGCAGCACTTTTCATTAAACATAGTCATGAAATGCTACTTCATGCTGAATATAATGTAATGATACGTGCCATTCGTCAAGGCTTCTACATTCCCCGTCTTAAAAACCTTGTCCGAAAATGTATAAGAGGCTGCGTAAGATGCACAATATACAAACACAAGTTTCAAAGCCAGCTGATGTCATCGCTTCCACGTGAACGTGTATCCTTCTCACTCCCATTTACGTATACCGGAGTCGACTTCGCTGGACCTTTCAACCTGAAATCGTCAACCTTAAGAAAAGCCAAAATTGTAAAAGGATACGCAGCAGTCTTCGTGTGTTTTTCTACCAAGGCTGTGCACCTTGAAGTCTGTTCTGATATGTCAACTGATGCTTTCCTGGCATGTTTTGGACGCTTCGTGGGACGTAGAGGACTGCCGAAGACAATGTTTTCAGACAACGGTAGAAATTTCGTAGGAGCAAGCTACAAACTTCTTCAAGAACATCATAACTTTCTCAAAACTGCTGAAAAGAGTCTTCAAGCAAAATATGGTATACACGGATTCTCGTGGTCTTTCATTCCCCCTTATGCACCTCACATGGGAGGCCTTTGGGAGGCAGCAGTGAAGAGTATGAAGATTCACTTGAAGAAAATAACTCATAACTTCACGTTTACCTTCGAAGAATTCAACACCCTGCTGATAAGAATAGAAGCAATTTTAAATTCCAGGCCGCTTTCCCCAATTTCAGAAAACCCTTCAGAATTGCTGCCACTAACTCCAGGTCATCTTTTAGGAGGAGCTCCACTCATAGCTCCACCTGAGTCAAACCCAGAACCAATTAACTCAAATATTTCATATTTATCCCGATGGAAACGCCTTAAGTGCATTCAGCACATATTCAGTCAACGATGGAAATCCGAATATATTACCGAGCTTCAACGCCGCTTTAAATGGAAAACCAATCGAAACAACTTAAAAGAGAATGATATAGTTATCATCAAAGACGACAATTTACCGCCTACGGAATGGAGGCTTGGTCGTGTCAACAAAGTAGTCTACGGAAAAGATAATATCGTGAGAGTTGCTGAACTTCAAACCCAAAATGGATTAATCACTCGACCAATAGTCAAACTTTGCCTATTACCAACTCAACCAACGTATAATAACCCTCCGAATTCTAAAACAACAAACTGCAATTTAAACACGCAAACATCTCGTTTTTTAGAATGCTAATATCTCATTGTACTTGTCTCTCTTTTCTTCTCTTTTCTTTCTCATACAGGCACATCATGGGTAAATGTCCGCTTTGCAATCATAATCATCCCATTAAATACTGCAAAACCTTCAGATGGATGTTGAACGAAGAACGCCGAGAAACTGTGGTTCGGCTCAACTATTGCTTAAATTGCTTGTGCGATCGTCATCTTCGGAAAGATTGCCCATCCAAGAAGCGTTGTGATGTTTGCGGGGCAGCTCATAACACCATGATTCATCAGAGAATATATGATTCACGTTCAGAGAGCATCACCATGATGGACGTGAAGGAAGTCGAGGAAGAAGCCAATTCCACTGACTCTGAGTATGAATATTTAGAAGGAGCCGTCGGTGGCATTAACCTCAATGCTAAAGATTATTCCACCCTGGAACCAACACGTCCCCAAAGATCGAAGCTGTATGAAATCACCCGTGATAAACTTCCATCATTGCACGTCTTTAAAGCTGTTGTTTCCTGCAAGATTCGTGTCAAGACGAAAGTCGTAGAAGCAACCTTCCTCATCGATGAGTTCGTCACAACCTCAAATGTTGTTTTTGACCGAGTTGAGGTGTTGCCATATCGTACCCAACTTCATCATGGTATCAACTATGGTAACTTTGAATTGATTACGAGAACTGGCCAAATAATCAGAGCTCGGCTCATTATTTTGCCCACCTTAAAAGTTAAACCACCGTCTCTTCCCGCTTATGACAAGCAATTCTACAAAAATGTACCTCAGCAGGGAATTATGGCTCACCCTGATCCTTTAAAATATGGCCGAATTGATGGAGTTATTGGCGCCGATATATGCCGTAATGCTTTATACGGAGAAAAGAAGTACAATAGAGATAATCCCAGAGTGCGTTTTCAAGAATCCAAATTTGGCGTGATCACTTACTTCCCTCTTCCTGGCGCGGGAGTATGTTGAACCCACTGTTCAACTAGTTTTATATATTTCATATTTTTGAGTTTTATTTAAATTTGCTTCTCTTAAATGTTCAAATAACTACTCTCACTTTTCTTTGGATTTACATTGTAATTAATAACTCATTTTAATTACCGTTCATTTCTTGTATATTTTTCTTTAAATTCTAATTTAATTTCAATGAATTTCTCATCTACTCTAATTTGCTCTCCAACTGAACTATTAATACTCAATTCTCATATTCTTAATTGAGTCTTTTTATCAAACATACCATTTGATCTCATTACTTATTACCTAGTTTTAAGTTAACATTAGTCCTTCAATAAACCAAGTCGCAACAGCGCATGAATTCAAGCTGAATTCATTTTGTTGTTTCCTTCATCAGTCAGGAAACCCACTATAAAAATCATAGCTCCAGGTCTACGACCACAGGGGAGCTAACACTACACTTCAACAGTAATATTAATTCCAAATTTCAGGTTTCCAGCTCTTTCCTTTCACCCAAATCTAAATTGTACTAAAATTAGTACCATTTAGTACTATTCGTACACATAAATACGAATTTCCAAAATTTCCCCAATCCTATGCTCCAACAATAATCTCAATTTCGAATTTCAGGATTCCAGCTCTGTCCGTTCACTCGAATCCCTATTGTACCAAATTTAGTACTTTTCGAACACATAAGTACGAATTTCCAAAACCACCCTCATATCTCAGTCCTACACTTCACAGTAATCTTAATTCCAAATTTCAGGTTTCCAGCTCTACGTTCACCCAAATCCAAATTGCACTAAATTTAGTACCATTTAGTACTTTTCGTACCCATAAGTACGAATTTTCAAAACTACCTCAATCCTACACCCCACCAGTAATCTCAATTCCAAATTTCGAGATTCCAGCTTTTATCCGATCACCCAAATCCCCATTGTATCAAATTTAGTACCATTTAGTACTTTTCATACACATAAGTACGAATTTCCAAAAGTTCTTCAATCCTACACTCCAACAGTAATCTCAATTCCAAATATCAGGATTCCAGCTCTATCCGTTCACCCAAATCCCTATTGTACCAAATTTAGTACTATTTAGTACTTTTCGTACACATAAGTACTAATTTCCAAAACTACCCTCATATCTCAATCCTACACTTCAACAGTAATATTAATTCCAAATTTCAGGTTTCCAGCTCTATCCGTTCATTCAAATCCAAATTGTACTAAATTTAGTACCATTTAGTACTTTTCGTACCCATAAGTACGAATTTTCAAAACTACCTCAATCCTACACCCCACCTGTAATCTCAATTCCAAATATCGAGATTCCAGCTATTATCCGTTCACCCAAATCCCCTTTGTATCAAATTTAGTACCATTTAGTACTTTTCATACACATAAGCACGAATTTCCAAAACTACCCTCATATTTCAATCCTACACTACAACAGTAACCTTAATTCCAAATTTCAGGTTTCCAGCTCTTTACGTTCACCCAAATCTAAATTGTACTAAATTTAGTACCATTTAATACTTTTCGTACACATGATTGGTAATTTTCCAAACCATTTCCTTTTAGAAGCACCACTTCCCAACCTTGATTTCCATACCAAATTCCTATATTCCTGGGGCCTATTATTGATTTCATTAATTAGTTATCGATTTCTTCAAATTACAGATTTTGAAATTGAATAGTTATGACTGTACATCTCCATATACGATAAAATTCTTAATTGCAAATAAATAGTGGTAGTATGCACAATTTTATTGCACTTTCATTGATTTGTAAACATTTAGTTATTCACGACCTCTGTTGCAATGGAAGATAACAAATGTCTTGTCTTTCTATTATTTAGTGGTTTACGGTAAAATAAGTGCGCCTAGAAGTAAACTACAAAATTTGAAATTATGTGTGATCGTTTACGGTATCATGAAGTTATAGCATTGTTAATTTGACACATGTCTTGCAGAGGGCCAACTAAGTGCATAAGTACGTAATAATAATGAAAAATAAGGATTTTTGTTGTTGTTATTTTTTGTGGTTCCAGGAAGAATTTTCTAAAACCCGGCCTTATCTCGCACATTTGCATCAACAGTGACCCACTGGTAAAATTTCAAGCTCCTAGCTTTAGCCGTTTTGGCTGGGCGTTGATGATGAGTCAGTCAGTCAATCACTTATCACCAAGCTCATTTATATATATATAGATATGTATCTATATATATAAATGAGCTTGGTGATAAGTGATTGACTGACTGACTGACTGACTCATCATCAACGCCCAGCTAAAACGGCTAAAGCTAGGACCTTGAAATTTTACCAGTGGGTCACTGTTGATGCAAATGTGCGAGATAAGGCCGGGTTTTAGAAAATTCGTCCTGGAACCACAAAAAATAACAACAACAAAAATCCTTATTTTTCATTATTATTACGTACTTATGCACTTAGTTGGCCCTCTGCAAGACATGTGTCAAATTAACAATGCTATAACTTCATGATACCGTAAACGATCGCACATAATTTCAAATTTTGTAGTTTACTTCTAGGCGCACTTATTTTATCGTAAACCACTAAATAATAGAAAGACAAGACATTTGTTATCTTCCATTGCAACAGATGTCGTGAATAACTAAATGTTTGCAAATCAATGAAAGTCATAACTATTCAATTTCAACATCTGTAATTTGAAGAAATCGCTAAATAATTAATGAAATCAATAATAGGAATATAGGAATTTGGTATGGAAATCAACGTTGGGAAGTGGTGCTTCTAAAAGGAAATGGTTTGGAAAATTACCAATCATGTATACGAAAAGTACTAAATGGTACTAAATGTAGTACAATTTAGATTTGGGTGAACGTAAAGAGCTGGAAACCTGAAATTCAGAATTAAGGTTACTGTTGTAGTGTAGGATTGAGATATGAGGGTAGTTTTGGAAATTCGTGCTTATGTGTACGAAAAGTACTAAATAGTACTAAATTTGGTACAATAGGGATTTGGGTGAACAGATAGAGCTGGAATCCTGATATTTGGAATTGAGATTACTGTTGGAGTGTAGGATTGAAGAACTTTTGGAAATTCGTACTTATGTGTATGAAAAGTACTAAATGGTACTAAATTTGATACAATGGGGATTTGTGTGAACGGATAAAAGCTGGAATCTCGAAATTTGGAATTGAGATTACTGGTGGGGTGTAGGATTGAGGTAGTTTTGAAAATTCGTACTTATGCGTACGAAAAGCACTAAATGGTACTAAATTTAGTACCATTTGGATTTGAATGAACGGAAAGAGCTGGAAACCTGAAATTTGGAATTAATATTACTGTTGAAGTGTAGGATTGGGATATGAGGGTGGTTTTGGAAATTAGTACTTATGTGTACGGAAAGTACTAAATGGAACTAAATTTTGTATAATGGGTATTTGGGTGAACGGATAGCTCTGGAATCTCGAAATTTGGAACTGAGATTACTGGTGGAGTTTAGTATTGTGGAAGTTTTGGAAATTCGTACATAGGGTACGAAAAATACTAAATAGCACTAAATTTGGTACAGTTTCGATTTGGGTGAACGGATAGAGTTTGATTCCTCAAATTTGGACTGAGGATCACAGATGAAGAGTAAGAAAGATGCACTAAAGGGTTTTTGGAAACTTGAGTGTACGAAAAGTACTAAATGGTACTAAATTTAGTACAATTTGGATTTGGGTGAACGGATAGAGCTGGATTCCTTAAATTTGGAATTTATATTACTGTTGGAGTGTAGGACTGGGGAAGTTTTGGAATTTCTTACTTATGTGAATGAAAAGTACTAAATGGTACTAAATTTGGGACAATGGGGATTTGGGTGAACGGATATAGTTGGAATCTCGAAATTTGGAATTGAGATTACTGGTGGGGTGTAGAATTGAGGTAGTTTTGAAAATTCGTACTTATGGGTACGAAAAGTACTAAATGGTACTAAATTTAGTGCAATTTGGATTTGGGTGAACGTATGTATGTAGCTGGAAACCTGAAATTTGGAATTAAGATTACTGTGAAGTGTAGGACTGAGATATGAGGGTGGTTTTGGAAATTCGTACTTATGTGTTCGAAAAGCACTAAATTTGGTACAATAGGGATTCGAGTGAACGGACAGAGCTGGAATCCTGAAATTTGAAATTGAGATTATTGTTGGAGCATAGGATTGGGGAAATTTTGGAAATTCGTATTTATGTGTACGAATAGTACTAAATTTATTACAATTTGGATTTGGGTGAACGGATAGAACTAGAATCCTGAATTTTAAGTATTTTAATTTTATTTATTTTAATTTAAAGTATGAATTTTAGTAAACGGAAAGAGTTAGAATTTGCAACCCGTTCGCGGTAGGCTATAGAGGTAGAATTTGGATTAGGGTGACGGATAGTGTTTGAGTCCTGAAATTTGAAATTAAGATAACTATTGGAGTGTAGGACTGAGGTAGTAAGGGTACGAAAATTACTAAGTGGTGCTACCTGTGATACAATTTGGATTTGGGGGAACGGATAGAGCTGGAATCCTGGAATTCGGTCAGACTGCTGTTGGAGTATAAGATTGAGATGGAAGTAGTTTTTGAAATTCGTACTTATGGGTACGAAATGTACCAAATGGTACAACTTGGATTTGAGTGCACGGATAGCGCTGGAATCCTGTTATTTGGAATTATGGTTACTGTTTAAGTGAAGGATTAAGGTTGTTTTGGAAAATCGAATTGTACAGAATTTGGTACAATTTGTTTTTGTGTAAAGGGGTTTTTGGAAATTCGTCGTAGAAAGGTACGAAAAGTGCTAAAGTGTACTAAATATGGAATCCATTGTATTAGGCAAACGCGAAGAGCTAGAATTCTGAAATTTTGAACGAGTGGTCATTGATGGAGAGTTAGGAAGATGTACCAAAGGGTATTTAGAAACTCGACCTATAAGTGTACGAAAGGTACTAAAAGTTTCTAAATTTGGTACCAATTGCATATTTTTAATGGATAAAGCTAGAATCTTCAAATTTGGTATGGGAATCAAGGTTGGGAAATGGCGTTGAAATAAGGATATGGTTTTGGAAGTTCGTATTTATGATTACGAGCAGTAATAAATTTGGATTTGGGTGAACGGATAAAGGTGGAATCCTAAAGTTTTGAATTAAGATTACTGTAGAGGTGTAGGATTGAGATAGTTTTGGAAATTCGTACCTTTGGGTACGAAAAGTACTAAATGGTACTAAATTTGGTACAATTTGGATTTGGATGAACGGAACTAAGATTACTGCCGGACAGTAGAATTGAGGTAGTTTTGGAAATTCTTACTTATGGGTAAGAAAACCACTAAATTTGGTACAATTTGAATTTTAGTAAACGGATAGTGTTGGAATTAGGAGTTAAGATTACTGCAGGAGTGTAGTATTGAGGAAATTTTGAAAAGTCGTACGTATGGGTACGAGAAGTACTAAATGGTACTAAATATGGTACAATATGGATTTGGGTGAACGGGTAGACCTGGAATCCTGAAATTTTTGTTTGGGAAAGAAATGGTACTAAATTTGATACAATTTGGATTCGGGTGAATTAATAGAGCTGGAATCCTGAAATTTGGAATTACGATTACAATCGAAAAGTAGGATTCAGGTTGTTTTGAAAAAGCAAACTTATGGTACTAAATTTAATACAATTTGTATGTAGGTGAACGGATAGCGGTGGAATCCTGCAATTTGAAAGTATGATTATTGTAGCCATGTTGCGTTGAGGAAGTTTTGAAAATTGGTACGAAAATTCTAAATTGTTCTAAATTTTTTTACAATTTTAATTTGGTTTAACGGATAGAGTTTGAATCCTGAAATTTGGAAGTAAGATTACTACTAAAGTGAAGGATTGAGGTAGTTTTGGAAAATCTTACTTATGGATACGAAGAGTTCGACTTGATACTAAGTTTGGTACAATTTGGAATTGGACGAACGGATACAGCTGGAATCTTGAGATTTGGAATTACTGTAATTATTGTGGAATTTACTGTAATTATTTTGTATTAATGTCCGTGTATGGCTGAGATATGTCGTCGAAATGCGTACCATAAGTATAGCAAAATTACTTAATGGTACTCAATTTGTTTTTGGGTGTAGGGACAGTGCTGGAATTTTTATTTTTTGGAGTTAGGGTGTGTATTGGTGTGCAACGTTGATCTCGCTGTTAATGTGTAAGGGTGAGATACGGCTGATCTTTTTGAAAATCGAACTTAAGGGGTACGTACAGTACTAAGATAAAAATAAATATTGATTAAAATTGGTATTAGTGCGACCAAATTTTCAGTGTTTGTCATTTCCATATTATATATTGTTTATTCCTTTTTTATATGCTTTCCGCATACGAAGTAGCGGGCATTTTGCTAGTATATGTATTAAAGAGATTAGTGATGACTGAGTGAGTGAGTAACATGTACATATATCATCCCCCAGACGAAACCGCTGAAGCTAGAAAGTTGAAATTTTGACTGTGGGCTGCTGTTGGTGTGAGATAAGAAATTCGAACTAGAAGGGTACGAAAAGTACTAAAAGGTACTAAAAATGGTACCCATTGTATTTTAGCAAACGAGAAGAGCTAGAATTCTAAAATTTGGAATGGGGTTCACTGATGGAGAGTAAGAAAGATGTACCAAAGGGTTTTTGGAAATTCGACCTATGTTATTTATTTATTGAAATGTTCTTAAATTTATATTTAGGAACTTAATCTATTCACAAATGGATTTTACAAATGTTTTCTAAACGATTTGGCTGTCTCAATCTGGACTGTGCGTCTCCACGTCATTTAAAGCCGACCCCTCTTGCGCGATCCTTGGGGATTCCATTCCAACGCTGCATGAGATATTTCAGTTCTTGGCTTCCTTAAGGTGCGTCCAACCCAACTATGTTTTCTTTGGGGAATTTCTTTATCTATACTTTTTTGGTGGGTAACGTGTAATAAATTATTATTTGAGACTGTGCGGGGCCACCATATACCAAGTATGCGTTGCAAACATCTGTTCATAAATGTTTGCATGTTCATAGTGATCGATTTGGTGACATGCCAGGTTTCGCAGACATATAACAACACTGACTTAACGCATGAAATCAATATATGTATCTTGGTATTTAGAGTTGATCTTGATCTCCATATGCGATTCAGGATAGCCAAAGTTATACGCGCCTTTCGTATTCTGTTTTCCACACCCATTCTTGTACCTCCATCCTTTGTGAGCATACTGCCAAAATATTCAAATTTGTCGATGTCGTCTATGGCCTCATTGTATATATAAATAGGTGTGTTGACTGATGAGTTTATCCTCATAGCTTTTGTTTTCTTGTTTTTAATGTTTATCTTTAATCCTGCTTTCACAGCCTCTTGGACAATATTATTCAATTTGTTTTGCATGTCGGAACGATTTTTTGTTGCAAGGACTATGTCGTCTGCGTAAGCCATTTCACATGGTTTATTATGTAAATACCAATTAATCGCATTATGTTCTTCATTCCCTCGTTGTAGTATATCTTCGTATTTAGATATAGGCTTCTTGATGCCCATATGCGATTCAGGGTAGCCAAAGTTATACGAGCATTTCGTATTCTGTTTTCCACATCCATTCTTGTACCTCCATCCTTTGTGAGCATACTGCCAAGGTATTAAAATTCGTCGATGTCCTCTATGGCCTCATTGTATATATAAATAGGTGTGTTGACTGAAGAGTTTATCTTCATAGCTTTTGTTTTTTTTTAATGTTTATCTTTAATCCTGCTTTCACAGCCTCTTGGACAATATTATTCAATTTGTTTTGCATGTCGGAGCGATTGTTTGTTACAAGGGCTATGTCGTCTGCGTAAGCCATTTCATCTAGTGTATTATGTAAATACCAATTAATCCCATAATATTCTTGATTCCCTCGTTGTTGTATAACATCTAAAACTGTTATAAATAATAATGGTGACAACCCACATCCTTGCTTTACACCACTTAGGCATCACTAAAACTTCCGTTGTGAAGTACTCGATTACTTGCACCATCGTAGGAGTTTTTTAATATACTTATAGTTTTATTTGGTATACCTCGTGATCGCAGTGCTTTCCAACATAGTCCCGTCTCAGAGCATCATATGCTTTTTCAAAGTCTATAAACACTTGGTATAAAGGACCATTAAATTCCGCTGATTGTTTAATGATATGGTCTATGCATGATTTGTTTGGCCTGAAACCAGCCCGTAAAGAACTGAGTTGATTGTCTAGTTGTTCTGATATTCTGCTGAGGATTATGTTGTTGAATATTGTATATGGTTATTATTAATTATTAAAGTAATTTTCGTCTTCTAATAGTTTGGCTTAAGGTCATAAAGAATTAAAAACAGAACATTATCGGTTTTTAGTTTTTATTTTTAATATCCGATATTTCGACTATCATCGATAGTCATCATCAGGGATTTTATTCACTTTAAATATAAACAAACAACATTTTCTTACATAATTATATAAAACAATCATATAATAATAATTACATTGTATTGCAACTATTTGTTGTTAAACTGCTACCGTTTTTTCATCCTCGTCTGTTGAGAATAACTTGCCAACTAAAGTTTTTGGTGTGTTTCTATTGTGTTTCTATAAATCTGCGCACAGTGTTCCGTGTCAGACTTGTAATTCATTCTATTTTCTGCAGGTACATTGACGATGTGCAACATTTCTAATATGAATCTGCGTTTGTAGTTGGTCTCCTGAGCCAAAATATCTACATCTTTGAAATTAGGTGTGTGTCCTTCTCTGGCACAATTGGCTGCGAGAGCGGTTTTTTGCTCTAGAGGTTTGTTTTTAGCTTTTTGATCGGATTTGTGGGAACTGAGTCTGGTTTTGAGCTTCGTTTTTGTTGTTCCAACATATGTCTGCTTACATATGTTGGATCCGTCACCGTTGCATTTTACTTTATAGACAACATTCGATTTATCTTCACGTGGAATTTTTGTTGGTGTTACTGCTTTTGAACGCTAATTGATACTTTTCATTATTATATAAATTAGAGTGTGAAAATCTCTCGGAAAAACCTGGGATATATGTACATCTTTTGTATATTTTTTCGACTTTTGCACGTTTTTGTCAGATCTGTTGTTGTTCTCTACATGTTTAATCAAACCGTTGATAGTTTTTGAAGGAAAATCATTCATTTTTAGAATGGTTTTAATTTTCATTATGTTTTTGCTGTGAAACTTCTTGTCACTTATGTTCAGCACCCTGTTGATAAAATTTGTCGCCGTATTAATTTTCATTCTGCGAGGATGTTTCGAGTGGTAGTTGATGATCCTACCGGAGGCAGTTGGTTTTTGATACCAGTCCAATAATAATATATTATTCTGCCTGTGTACTATGGCATCAAGGTATGGCAGTTGCTTATTTGATTCACCTTCCATGGTAAAGCGTAATTGTCTGTTAAACCCATTTAGAGCGTTTAATGTATTTCCTACTTCGTCTTTTTTAATAACACAAAATATGTCGTCGACTTATTTTGTTAATAATTTTGGTTTTATGGTCAGTGTTTATTGTTCGTCGACATTAAACCACTTTGAATAACGTAGTATGACGAACATATTTAATAATAACATTATTATTACTTTTGCCATCCCAAATTCATATGGAATGACCCACATACTTATTATTTCTACTCTCAAAAATAGATTCAAGGCCATATGTACATTGACCTCTTTTTATGTTTAAACAATAATAACAATAACTGTTCAGTTTTGGAGAAACTGTACTTGTAGTATTTATTGTTTTGTAAATTGAATTGTAGTTCTTCGAATTCTTATCTTGTTTATTTGTCTATGACCGAAGATTGTAATTTAGTCCAATAAAGAAAACACTTAGAATGCATGTCTTGTGTTGTATGCTAGTTTTATGGTCGGTCATAAATAGAGTAATAAATGTAAAATAGAAAGTAAGAAAAGGGTCGGTCACAGAGTAGGTATGTTTCCTTATCACCCACAACGTCCCAGCCAACAATTTTTGCCGATGGCTCTGATATCAGATTTTTTTCCGAGATTTCGTAACCTTTCTTTCCGATTATTTTCCGAGTGCTCCGCACAATCTCGGAAGGGAAATTTTGATTTGTTTTCTTTCCGACTAGTTTCCGAGTACTCTGCACATAATCTGAAAGAATTTTTGATCTGTGTATTTTTCTCGCGAGCAAAAATCCCGAACTCTGGTTGAGAGTTGATTGTATACAAACTACGCCAGCGGCAAGGGAAATTTCTTTGCTTTGTTTGCATGCTGTACCTTGTTTTTTAGTTATTTCGCAGCAGTTAAGTGAGTAAGACGTAGCGGAACAATTATTGTGTGTTTTAACACAAATTAAAATTGGAAGTTTTCATACACATTTTGTAAAAAGCTGTTTATAATAACAAATATTGTTAATTCTATTTTAGATACGCCAAATAAAGAACAACATCGTGATGACACATGGAAACTTTATTAGGAAAAGTTGTGTTTTATAATTTTGCTAACACACAATATCAGCGGGCAGCAGCAATGAATACTATTAAATCCAACATGTGAAGATGATGAAATAAAGAATAAAAAAATTCGCATTAAACATCCGAACATTTTCCGAAATATAAATCACCGGAATTATTTCCGATTTTCTGATAAAACCTTACGAAAATATTCAGATTTTTTTTCCATATATGTATCGGATAAAATATCCGATAACCTTCCGATTTTTTCCGAATATCGGATCAAACATCCGATAATCTTCCGATTTTTTTCCGAATATCGGATCAAACATCCGATAATCTTCCGATTTTTTTCCGAATATCGGATCAAACATCCGATAATCTTCCGATTTTTTTCCGAATATCGGATCAAACATCCGATAATCTTCCGATTTTTTACCGAATATCGGATCAAACATCCGATTATTTTCCGATTTTTTTCCGAACATCGGATCAAACATCCGATAATCTTCCGATTTTTTTCCGATTTTCGAATGTTCCTTCCGAGTTTTTTCCGAAATTGTGCAGATAATCGAAAATTCCCTTAAAATTTCCCTTTTTTTCATTCGAGTTTTTTTGCGAATTCGTTCAGAATTCGGAAAGAAACTCTAATATTCCTTCCGATTTTTTTCCGATAAAACTTTCCGAATTCGTGGGCACCTTCACACATTTTTGTTCCGATTTCTGAACGAATTCGACATCAGAATCGCATACTTGTGCAGAGTTTCGTTCCGAATTCGGAAAAAAATCGGAAAAAATTGTTAGCTGGGGTGATGTACACGTGGGGTGCATATGTATTTAGGCACATCGTGCATTAGAAAGTAAGTGCATGTGTTTTTGTAATATTAGATTTTTAGGGCTAGATTTAGTTTTCTTGTGTTCAATAAATTTAGTTTCGCTAGAGCGTTAAAAGAAAAAACATCGTCGTTTTAATCGAACCTACCCCCCTAACATTTGGTGACCCCTAGTTTTTGAACGCGAGCCGGTAAGAATAAAAGTGAAGTGGAGTGTAGTGAAGTGAAATTAAAATTATTTGCTATAAAGAATATATATAAAATTATTATAGTGGAAAAGAGCTAAAAAAAATAAAATAAAAGCAAAAAATAAAAAATAAAAAAGAAGTGAATGAAAAAATATATAAATGTATATATATAAATTAAAAAATATATATAAATAAAGAGAAGTGAAAACAAATAAATAATCCAATTTTTAATTTAAAATATAAAACACAATATTCAATACCGCGTCGTGTAACAATTAATTTAAAAAAAGAAAAAAAAACCAACTACTAAAAAAGAAAAAAAAAATCACAAGCAACAGTCAGAAATTACAAGAAACGGTAAGTCCTTCATTTTATTTAAGCTATTGGATTGTTTAAAAATAATGGATCTTGTACAACTAATTAACAAGCAGGAAGAGCTCGGTCATGCCATGTCAGAGCTCTATACTGACTTAAACAAGACCATTGATAAAAGTGTATGGGGGGAGGCAGTTTTCGAAAAAGCTCTCGAAGTTGAAAAGTCCTTCACGGATCTAAGAGAGGAATTCGAGAAGAATGAAAGGGAACTCCAATCACCATCTCACACCTTGAGTAAAAACAAATATTACACAAGTAACTTTGTAAATCAGGTGAAAGATGTGATTGAAAAATTTATATGGCGGATGGCCGATATTAAGAGTAAAGTGACGGATCATAAAAAAGCATCTACACTCACTCTTAATGAGTTCGAAGGAGCTTGTGCACCTCCTGCTTATTCCGAAACTAGAAAAGCAGTTCCTTTAATGCCGTCAGGATCGGACTAGAAGTTCGAAAATAGAAATGACGGCATTCAAAATACCTCATCAGATAGGCAGGGAAGTCAGAACTATGCATCGTATTTGACTATGCATTTCAAATACGCTCTAAATGAGTTGGAATTTAGCATAAATGATGCTACGGAAAACAATATTCCGCGTGAAGAAGTTCGGGATAGGTTCAACACGGCCGAAAGATTCTTTTTCGAGTATTCGAAAGAGTTCGGCCAAGATGAACTGACAGAGGTATTTTTCAATTTAAAAGATAATTACCTTGGTATTCCCAGGAAAGAGACCAAGTCAATGTCTCTTCCTTTCAAGCTTCCAACCATTGACATCCCAGTGTTCAATGGGAAGATGGAAGAATGGGAATCGTTTAGGGAGTTATTCGAGCAGCTTGTGCTCAGTCAGCCAATAACAAAGACACAAAAAATGTGTATGTTAAAGGCAAAAGTAAGTGGCGAGGCGCGTAGAAAAATTTCTAAGTTGCCAGCCACTGAAGAATATTTTGAAACGGCTTGGAGTATATTGAAAGAGCACTACTCAAACAAGAGAGCTACGACATCAATATACTTCAGGTCGATCATAGATGCCCCGAATGTGTCTTACAACTCACAAAGCGTGAAGAAATTTGTAGACACGGTAGGGGAAAGTTTACAAGCATTAGAGGCAACACGAATCGATGCAGAAGAACTGTATCAAGGATTCGTTTGCTATGTTCTGCAAAGAAAACTGGATGAAAAGTTAAGAATCCAGTTTGAGCAGACCATAGGAGCTCAGAAAAAGCTTCCAAAAGTTGACGACCTCATGAAATTTTTAAAACAAATGCAATTTTCATTAGAGGCAAGTCAACAATTTTCAGGGTATTACGGTAAACAAAAGTCCGTTGACCCAAGTTCACGATGGGGGGATCAGTCAAGATCGCAATCACAAAATGTGAAAGAATGGCGATCTGACAAAAATACGAAAGGGCAACATATACAAAAGGAGAAATGTCCTCTTGGTTGCTCTATTGGGCATAATTTAAATAGATGTACCAAGTTTCGTGTCCTTCCCGTGGACAAGAAATGGAACATAGTAGTAGAAAATAATATGTGTTCTAAGTGCCTAGCTAGTGGGCACTATAAAAATATGTGCACTAGTACGATAAGTTGTAAAACTTGTCAAGGCGATCACAATTCTTTGTTACACAAAGAAAAAGGTTGCTCGAAAAGTACGGTGATTAATAATAGGCAGAAGGAAAATTCATGCGTATTGTTATCAACGGCTATTGTCCTAATAAAAGATAGTGAGAACCAATGGAAAACGTGCAGAGCGTTATTAGATAGTGGTTCTCAGGTTTGTCTTATGACGAAAACGTTAAAGGACAAACTACAGTTATCTGGCACAAAATCCCAAATTGAAATTGAGGGGTTGTCCAGAAATAAGTCCCTTTGCCAAGAAAAGGTACAAGTAAAGATGAAGTCAATGACGTCAAAATATAATACGAATATGGAAGTGTTAGTAATACCAACCATATTATCAAATGTGCCCGAGACAAAAGTCATGGCGGAAAAAGTTCCACAAGAAATGGCACTAGCGGACCCCAGGTACAATATTCCAAGTGGAATAGATATGCTCTTGGGGGCTGAAATATTTTATGACATATTGGTAGATGGGAAAATCAAATCAGGGACTACGATTCTACAGAATACAAAACTGGGATGGGTAGTGAGTGGTCCTGCGATTATTGATACATCTACCCATGACAGGAAAGTTGTAGCAACAGTGCAGACTCCGTGCGACGAGTTGTTGCAAAAGTTTTGGGGGATTGAAGAGATCCCCAAAAAAGTAAAGCTCACATTAGATGAAAAAAGATGTGAGGAGTTGTTTGAAGAAGGTGTAAAAAGAACACCTGATGGTAAATTCGAAGTTCGATTACCATTCAAACAAAATGTGGAAAAGTTAGGCGATTCAAAAATTATGGCAAGGAGAAGATTCATGGCATTGGAGAGGAAGCTTAATAAAAATAGTAACCTTAAAATGCAATACCATGAATTCCTTAGAAAGTATTTAGAGTTGGGACACATGAGCCTGGTGAGGAATCTACAAGATGTAGAAGGGGGGTATTATTTACCTCATCATTGCGTCCTCAGACCAGAGAGCTCAACAACAAAATTGAGGGTAGTGTTTGACGCATCGTGTAAGACGTCAACAGGGTCGTCACTGAACGACATACTACATACTGGCCCTAGAATCCAAGAAGACCTTTTCAGTATTCTTCTTAGATTCAGGAAACATAAATATGTATTTTCGGCCGATATAGAGGAAATGTATCGGCAAATATGGGTAGCCGATATGGATCGAAAATACCAAATGATCTATTGGAGATTTAATTCAAATGAGCAAATTAAAACGTTTGTGTTAAACACTGTGACATATGGAACGGCATCGGCTCCATATTTAGCAGTGAAATGTCTACAAAAGATAGCAGACGTTGTAGAAAATACGCATCCATGGGAATCACAGGCGATTAAAAGTGACTTCTACATGGATGATCTAATGACTGGTGGAGATTCTCTGTATCATGTCATAAAAATTAGAGACAATATCGAAAGGATATTGCATGGGTTTGGCATGCCACTAAGGAAGTGGTGTGCAAATAATGATCAGATTTTAGAAGGAATAGAGGAGAAGAATGTCGAAGAAAGTCTGGATATTGATAAAGGAGAAGTGTCGGTAAAGACACTGGGCGTTATATGGTGTCCACGAAAGGATGTATTTTCTCTGAGATACCAGGCAATGGAAGACAAAAGAATTTCAAAGCGTTCAATGGAAGACAAAAGAATTTCAAAGCGTTCAATATTAAGTGCAATAGCAAAATTATTCGATCCGCTAGGGTTCGTAGGTCCGGTCATAGTGACTGCGAAGATTTTACTTCAGGATCTGTGGAAACAAAAAATAGACTGGGATGACGAAGTTCCCCAGGAGATATGTTCCACGTGGGCAAGAATACGGCAAGAGTTAATGGAGCTCAACGTCGTGAAAGTAGATCGCCATATCAGCTGCAATGATCCAACGCGAGTGGAACTGGTAGGTTTCGCGGATGCCTCAATGAGAGCATATGGAGCAGTGATATATTTGCGATCGAGGAATGCAAAGGGAGAATTATCAGTACGGTTGGTGTGTTCCAAGTCAAGGGTAGCACCAACCAAGATAGTTACACTTCCAAGACTAGAGTTGTGTGCTGCGGTGCTGCTAGTTGACCTTATGACAAAGGTTAGGGAAGGTTTAAAAATGGAAGTTGATGGAGTGTACTATTACACCGACTCAGCAATTGTCTTAAGTTGGATAAAGATTGAACCGGCAAAATTGCAAATATTTGTCTCAAATAGAGTGAACGACATACAAACCAAGAGTATGGTAGAAGACTGGAGACATGTGCCTTCAAACCAAAATCCGGCAGATCTATTGTCGAGAGGGGTATTTCCCCAAGAAATAATTGGAAACAAGTTTTGGTTTGAAGGACCAGATTTTTTAAGGGAGAACTCACTAATGGTGAGGGAACTGGAACCTTTGGTGTTTATACCAGAAATAAAAAAGGTAGCAAAAGTTAGCGTCGGGGTGAAAAGAGCATCGGTATGGGAGGAAATAAATCACCGAAATAAATTTAAATTTTTACAAAATGTTATGGCTTGGGTGTTGAAGTTTGTCAACATAACAAGAAAAGGTCCTTCTAAGTCATTTGTGGCTTATAGGAAAGAGGCTCTGGCAGTTTTAGTACAAGATATCCAAAGAGATAGTTTTGCAGAGGAGATCTCAGTTCTTAAAAAAGGTGGAAACATAACAAAATTTTCACAAATTAGAACATTGTGCCCGTTTGTTGACGAAGAAGGGATATTAAGAGTAGGTGGAAGGCTGAAGAATAGTCGTTTGTCCTTTGAGGCCAAACATCCTATTTTACTGCCTTACAAAAATAAAGTAGTAGAGTTAATGATGGAACAAATACATCAAGAGAAACTGCATATCGGATCTCAAGGATTGCTAGCGATATTCAGACAACAGTTCTGGCCTCTTCGTGGTAGGCAGCTGGCCAAGAAAGTAATCAGTAAGTGCTACAGATGTTTCCGAGCGGAGCCCAGGAATTTGCATCAACTAATGGGAAATCATCCAGAGGATAGAGTAATAAGGACTCGTCCATTTTTAAATACAGGTGTTGATTTTCTGGGACCGCTTATGATTCATCACAAAATCAGGGGAAAGCGAACGGACAAAGCTTACGTCTGCGTTTTTGTATGCTTTGCGACAAAAGCTGTTCATTTGGAGGTTGTGGCAGACTTAACAGCAGCAGCATTTATTGGGGCTTTGAAACGATTTGTGGCCAGAAGGGGCTGTCCACTGAAAATTTATTCGGACAACGGCACAAATTTTGTGGGGGCTGCCAATAGTTTACACGAGGTGTACGAGTTATTTAAAAACAGCCAGCTAGCGAAAGATCTGGACGTTTATTGCACAAAAAGAGACATTGAGTGGATTAATATTCCGGCTAGGTCTCCTCATGTAGGAGGGTTATGGGAAAGTTGCGTTAAATCTGTCAAACGACATCTACATAGAGTAGCGGAAGGGACCATGACGTTTGAGGAAATGTGCACCCTCATGGCGCAAATAGAGTCCGTGATAAATTCTGGTCCGTTAACGCCATTGTCGGACGATCCGAATGATTTCAGTGTTCTGACGCCAGCTCATTTTCTGATAGGGGAATGCTTTTCTACATTTGCTGACACGGAGAAGAATAAAAGTTATCAAGGGCTGCGGGGACATTGGAAAGACGTGCAGGCAATATCGCACGAATTTTGGGAAAGATGGTCCAACGAATATTTGTCCGAGCTTCAAAAAAGGTATAAGTGGGCTAAAAAATGTGCTAATATTAAACCAGGAACGCTGGTTTTATTAAAAGAAGACAACCTTCCTCCGCTTTGCTGGAGGCGGGGGAGGGTCATCCGAACTATAATGGGTTCGGATGGATTATGTCGAATGATAGACGTAAGGACAAGCAATGGGGAAACGAAAAGATCGGTTCACAATGTTTGTCCCTTTCCTATCGACGAAGAAAATGATAAGGACAATCAAGGGTCGGTTAACTCGACTCCAGTAATAACAAAAGAAATGATGAGCGATGGCTCGGTCGAATCGGCCATATCTAGAAAAAAAGATAATTTGAGAAGAACATTCAAGTCTAAAAATTTATTTATGTTTGTGTTATATATGTTAGCAATAAGTAAACCTATTAAATGTCAGGTCAATATAATAAACTTTGAAGATAGGGCTGGCGTATTTTTTGAGGAAGTGGCTGCTGTTGGTCTGACGAAGACGTCGTGGAATATTGTGGCGCACGTGAAGATGGCGGAATATGTGTCGGGAATGAAGGTGCTTGAAGAAGCTGTGAATAAATTCAACGCCGAAGTGCTAAGGGTACCAGAGATGAAGCAGCTGAGTCTAGTGCAGCGGTTGCAAGAAGCCCATGACCGCGTGACGAATCAACACGAGCTAATTATGTCCTCAGCGCCAGTCCGAAGAATAAAGAGGTCAGCGTTGCCGTTTGTTGGAGGGCTATTTCATTCATTGTTTGGATTGATGGATGAAGATGAAGAGCAGAATCAGAAAACCTTGGGTGATTTGTTAAGAAACCAGACATCTCTCCAAGACATTACGACCAAGATAATAAAGGAGCAGAACCAAGCAGTCTTCAAAAACATTGCCAAATTGAGCAGAGCTTTAGAAAAAATTCAAGATGAAATCATAATAATTGAGAGTCGAGAATCGATAATGTTGAAAGTTGCTGAGTTACTGGCGGCGTTACAAGAGGCTGAGACGTTGCAGAGGGACTTAATCGGAGCAATGGTCAACATTCGAGGTAGTATCCTTCATGAAATTCTACCCTTGAAGGTGCTGAAACAACAGATGTTGGTGATAAAGTCTTCGATTGGAAAAAGACTCCACTTGCCAACCGAATCACCAATAGAACTTGCCAAGATAGCGGAGGTGACTACACGAACAACTGAAGAATATATGTTGTTCAATATTCGGCTCCCGTTGATAAACATTGAGCAATTTGTTGCGTATGCAGTTCAGTCCTATCCCATTGTCCAGGATGGCTTGTCGGTGCAGCTAAAGGCACACAGTAGCTATCTTTTGATAGACGAAGGAAAAACGTCTTTTTATACGCTGAAGGAAGAAGAGTTTAAGAGATGTCATAAGATGGAGAAGCTAGTTATATGTCCACAACTGCATCCTATCTACAACACGAGGGAAGCCACTGAATGTGAAGTGAAGCTGTTCCTGAAACCAAAGCTCATTCCAGATAGTTGTGAATTCGCCTTCACAAAGTTTCATAACTTCTGGCGGCAGCTTCTTACGCCGAATACATGGGTATTCTCGGTAGAAAAGGGCACGGTCACCGATGTCAGATGTGAGGGCAAGCGACAGCATGTACGAATTCGAGATCAAGGATTGTTGGTAATGCAACCTGGTTGTACTCTTGAAACTGAAGAGATGAAGATATGGGCGCACGAGAGTTATCGAAGCGAGACCAACTACGTCTTTCCGAGGTTCAACATTTCCGCATCGCTACCAACTCTCACTCACCTAAACCTAAAAAATGAGGTCGAGATCTACAAGTTGCCAGATATGCCGAAGGTCCGAAGGTTTTTGGGTATTCCGGTCCAGCTCGACACACATCATCTAACGCACTACAGTTTCAGCCTTACGACGTGCGTTCTCATTATCGGTATTATCGCGGTCATCTATCTGGTGGTTCGGAAATTACGTCACTTGTCCAGCCGCTACCTGCCTGTATCCATTGCACTTCCTCAACTTAGATAGGGTATTCCTAAGATATGTACGTAAATCCGAAATCATAGAATATGTTACTTACAATTAATATGAAATAGATTAACTTTGAAAATGATTATACTACAGTCAGATGGAGTTATAAATAAGAATAAGTTGAAAATGAATAACCAACAAAATTTATGCAATAGTTGGTGAGACATGAAGTTGGAATGTTAAAAAAAGGTGACCGATCTCAGATTGTTAAAAGATTAGGATCTTTTAAGGCCGGGAGTATGTTCAGTTTTGGAGAAACTGTACTTGTAGTATTTATTGTTTTGTAAATTGAATTGTAGTTCTTCGAATTCTTATCTTGTTTATTTGTCTATGACCGAAGATTGTAATTTAGTCCAATAAAGAAAAGACTTAGAATGCATGTCTTGTGTTGTATGCTAGTTTTATGTTCGGTCATAAATAGAGTAATAAATGTAAAATAGAAAGTAAGAAAAGGGTCGGTCACAGAGTAGGTATGTTTCCTTATCACCCACAACGTGATGTACACGTGGGGTGCATATGTATTTAGGCACATCGTGCATTAGAAAGTAAGTGCATGTGTTTTTGTAATATTAGATTTTTAGGGCTAGATTTAGTTTTCTTGTGTTCAATAAATTTAGTTTCGCTAGAGCGTTAAAAGAAAAAACATCGTCGTTTTAATCGAACCTACCCCCCTAACAATAACAACAAACATCTTAGTTACCATCCACAGGTAACGGACATGTCTCTTGTTATTGTCCATTCTTTTCTTCTTTCTCTAATCTCAATACACAACAACAACATATCATTAGTAGCCGCTGGTTATGAGAGACCTAGCTTTATCAAAACCTTTCTCAACTTCTAATGCAACAGCAATAGTACAATCTTTTTCTCTTAAATTACCAACGACTTCATTTTGAAACATAAGAAAGGCATGTTCCGTTGAGTGACCCCTCTAAAAACAAAACTGATAAAAGGAATATATACAGAAGGGATTAATAAATATAATAAATAATAATATAATAGTAATAAAATAATAATAATGTCTTTGGCTTTTAGATCGCCGCCAATGAATGAACCATCAAACCTTGCACAAAATTGCTCGATTTTCAACATACTCGAATGAAAATCTTGACTATTGCCGTATTGCCTAGCAAAGACTAATGACCAAATTTAAGCCGTGTGCTTCGAGTATATGGTAAGAATCCTTACAAATACAGTAAAGCAAATAGAGGAAATATACTGACAATTTATAACACACATAGTTTATAACCCTACCCAATTTCAGCTACATCATCTGAATTTTTAATGAATTATAGAGGGTCATTCAGAACAATATTGGATTTAATAAACCCAAAAAGGCATGTACAATTTAACTAATAAGGGAACTCAGCAATTTTGTATTAATATGCCCTCAACCAGTTTTGGCACGTCGTTGATCTTCCATTTGGATTTTTGCTGATCACGTGTGCAGGTTAAATAATGTGTAACAAATGTTGAGGTTTTTAATATATTTTTGGTGGTTTTATTTTGGCTTTTGGTCAAATGAAAACAGAGATGTTCGTGTTTTGTCTCTTTTTTATTTATCCGATATTTCGGCTGTCATCGACAGTCATCTTCATGGATATTCTACAAAAATATAAACTATTATAAAAAGATAACGACAATAATAACACAGAAAATTACATTTTTATGAGAAAAGCAATAGTGTTGTTATACCGTCTATGCTGAACTAAAGTTTTTTGCGTCTATGCTTACACACTAAATTCCTGTAAATATGTGCACAGTTTTATATATATTACAAGAGAAATTATAAAAAGAATTTTGGAAATGATGAAACTATATTCATAGTCGTACTAAAACATATATAGATGAATTTATTAATTAAGTGTGTAATCATTTTGAATGTACTAATCATTAAAGCACTAAATGGGTGTTACCGACGTTTCTCCATAGACATGTTTTATACCCTACCAAATTTCAGATACATAGGTAATTTGGCTCAAAACTTAAAAATAAGAAACCTTATATCGCTCAATTACTCAAAAAGTGGCACGTGTAAAACAATAGAGTTTGAGCAAAACGCGTTTTAAATTGGCCATTGCAATTTGTCTTCCTAAATTAAAAAGATTATTACACAAAAACTAAAGTAACTACTTGGATAATATTTTGCGAGCAGCTAGCCAGATATCAGTGATAAATGTTTGTGCATGATCAAGCAGTATTTGAAGCAAATTACTGCTTCCTAAACTAAAAAAAAATTCTGAGTTGAATTCTGCGAATCTCATAGTAAATGTGCTGTGTCTCGTCGAGTTTTAGAGATATATGGGGAATGTTTTATTCTCCCTAGCAAGACTAATGACCAAATTTAAGTCCTGTGCTTCGACTACGTGGTAAAAATCCTTACAAATACAGTAAATCAAATAGAGGAAGTATACTGACAATTCGTAACGCATATAGTTTATAACCCTACCAAATTTCAGCTACATCGATAGAATAATAGAATAAATCTGAACCTAAAGAATAAAAACATTATACGGGTATGTTCTAAAGTGCTTAGCGAAGACCACATTTATATTACATTTTATACCCAACACTACTTTGCGAGGAGGGTATCATTAATTTTTTTTGGTCTAAATGTTGTAATCCATTGAAATAACGTGCATAGACCTTTACATGTCCTTACGTTTTTGGTCCTAGCAGTCTTTCTAATGGAAAAAAGAGAAATTTCCACTATTGTGAATGACAACCTAACCATCAAATATGTATATGATCATTAAAGAATATAATATTAAAAACTCGTTCGAACTAAAGAAAAAACTAGATAAAATAACAGTCGACGATAATGATATCTTAGTATCCTTTGACGTGGTATCATTATTTACAAATATACCAATTCATTTAGCCATAAAAAACATAATGCCACAGTGGGGAAACATTGGGAAACACACACAAATACCAAAAACACAATTTTTGAAAATCCCTCAATTCTGTCTCAATGAAAACAATTATTTTATGTATGACGGAGACTACTACACTCAAGTATATGGAATGCCAATGGGAAATCCGCTATCCCCAACAATTACTGATATAGTTCTCGACACACTCCTGACGCAAATGATAGATGATCTTGACAAACAAAATATAAAATTTAAATTGTTTGTTCTTTTTTAGTTGAAGATTCAACTAAGTCTGTAGTATTCATCCATTGGCTTAACAACATCACTACCCTCTTTGCAGAGAGAAATGTTTACAAAACACACTGACAGCTTGCAAAATTTACTGATCGCTACCAATATCATGATTTCATCCCGGCTAAGGGAATTATCAATTGGCTTTTCAGTTTTTGAAATGATAATTTTTTAGTGAAAATCTGAACTCTTTAAGCATCGAGTATTCTCATGTTAATTAGAATGATGCTCAATTTTCGACATTCCCAAAAAACACCAGAACAAAATATTTGCAATCAGCCAGCACGATTCAACTAAGAAATCATCGATTTCTGTTAAGTTGAAATAACATCAGCACAGTTACCTGTGAGTATGTTGTTGGAATTTTTTTTTGAAAAATTCCCTTTTGCGCGTGCCTTCGCTGTTTTTTGTTTGTTCTGTTTTAGTTGAAGATTCAATGATACGATTACTTAATTTTGGAGTATTCCCCCATTGGCTTAACTTCATCACTACCCTCTTTGCAGAGAGTAATAAAATTCCAATAAAATAAAATTCCAAAAAACTAAATACAGCCACTAGCCTAATTAAGAAAGTACTAAAATTGAGTCATGAACAGTTCACCAACAAAAATATAGATATAATAAAACATATACTGAAACAAAATAATTATCCGACTAAAGTAATCAATAAACTTTAAAAGAACTCACTATCCCAGGAAGAAACAAAAAGAGAAAGATCTGGTAACACCAAATATTATTCAGTGCAATAAATACACGTTTTGCAGTGCAATACATAGACTTACAGAAACTAAACTAATGAAACAAATAATGGAAGATGAAAAATAGCGTTAGACCACAAACCATATAAAACGATTTCATCACTGTACACGAAAACCAAAACAAAAATAGAAAAGACGGACCAAAATAAAGTAGTGTACGAAATAAAATGCAATGGCAACAAAGAAAACAAATGCGGGAAAATATACGTAGGAACAACAAAGCGTAGCTTAGCCACAAGAATAGCCGAAAACAATAACGACATACAAAAAGGTAAACAAACGACAGCTTTGGCACAACATTGCATAGAAAATAAGCACATAGCAGATCTTAAGAACGTCAAGATCATAGACAAAGAGAGAACAGCAAATAAACGATATACAATAGGGAGCCCACGAATTCAACAGAAAATGGAATGTGCAATAAACAGGAAAGAAGATAAGGACAACATGAATGCATTTTACCCGCTAGCAATATTTTAGTCGTATTTTTAATTTCTGTGATTTTAGTATTAGGACTGATGTGATATTTACACCAAGTTTTTAATTATTTTTGCATTTATTTTTATTTTATTTGTTGTGTCACTACCTACAATTAACTAAACTTGAATGTAAAATTGACGAAGGATTATTTGTGAGTATATATTTTTTTAATGCAAAAATAAACTAAATGTAAAAATATGAAAACTAATTATTGTATGCATATTCATTCTCGTTGCCAGATTAATAAAATTTACTGATCGCTACCAATATCATGATTTCATCCCGGCGAAGGGAATTATCAATTGGCTTTTCAGTTTTTGAAATGATAATTTTTTAGTGAAAATCTGAACTCTTTAAGCATCGAGTATTCTTATGTTAATTAAAATGATGCTCAATTTTCGGTTTTCCCAAAAAAACACCAGAACAAAATATTTGCAATCGGCCAGCACGATTCAACTAAGAAATCATCGATTTCTGTTAAGTTGAAATAACATCAGCACAGTTACCTGTGAGTATATTGTTAAATTTTATTTTGAAAAATTCCCTTTTGCGCGTGCCTTCGCTGTTTTTTGTTTGTTCTGTTTTAGCTTAAGATTCAATCATATGATTACTTAATTCTGGAGTATTCCTCCATTGGCTTATCTTCATCACTACCCTCTTTGCAGAGAGTAATAAAATTCCAAAAAACTAAATACAGCCACAAGCCTAATTAAAAAAGTACTAAAATTGAGTCATGAACAGTCTACCAACAAAAATATAGATATAATAAAACATATACTGAAACAAAATAACTATCCGACTAAAGTAATCAATAAACTTTTAAAGAACTCACTATCCCAGGAAGAAACAAAAAGAGAAAGATCTGGTAACACCAAATATTATTCAGTGCAATAAATACACGTTTTACAGTGCAATACATACCTAGACTTACAGAAACTAAACTAATGAAACAAATAATGGAAGATGAAGAAATAGCGTTAGCCCACAAACCATATAAAACGATTTCATCACTATACACGAAGACCAAAAAAAAATAGAAAAGACGGACCAAAATAATGTTGTGTACGAAATAAAATGCAATGGCAACAAAGAAAACAAATGCGGGAAAATATACGTAGGAATAACAAAGCGTAGCTTAGCCACAAGAATAGCCGAAAACAATAACGACATACAAAGAATAAAAACATTATACGGGTATGTTCTAAAGTGCTTAGCGAAGACCAAATTTATATTATATTTTATACCCAACACTACTTTGCGTGGAGGGTATCATTAGTTTGTTTTGGTCTAAATGTTGTAATCCATTGAAATAATGTGCATAGACCTTAACATATCTTTACGTTTTTGGTCCTAGCAGTTTTTCTAATGGAAAAAAGAGAAATTGCCACTATTGTGAATGACAACCTGACCATCAAATATGTATATGATCATTAAAGAATATAATATAAAACACATTCGAACTGAAGGAAAAACTAGATTAAATAACAGTCGACGAAAATGATATCTTAGTATCCTTTGACGTGGTATCATTAGTTACAAATATACCGATTCATTTAGCCATAAAAAACATAATGACACAGTGGGGAAATATTGAGAAACACACACAAATACCAAAATCACAATTTTTGAAAATCCCCCAATTCTGTCTCAATGAAAACAATTATTTTATGTATGACGGAGACTTCTACACTTAAGTATATGGAATGCCAATGGGAAATCCGCTATCCCCACCAATTGCTGATATGGTTCTCGACACACTCCTGACGCAAATAATAGATGATCTTGACAAACAAAATATAAAATTTAAATTGTTTGTTCTTTTTAGTTGAAGATTCAATCATATGATTGCTTAAGTCTGTAGTATTCCTCCATTGGCTTAACTACATCACTACCCTCTTTGCAGAGAGTAATGTTTACAAAACGCACTGACAGCTTGCAAAATTTACTGATCGCTACCAATATCATGATTTCATCCCGGCGAAGGGAATTATCAATTGGCTTTTCAGTTTTTGAAATGATAATTTTTTAGTGAAAACCTGAACTCTTTAAGCATCGAGTATTCTCATGTTAATTACAATGATGCTCAATTTTCAGCTTTCCCAAAAAAACACCAGAACAAAATATTTGCAATCAGCCAGCACGATTCAACTAAGAAATCATCGATTTCTGTTAAGTTGAAATAACATCAGCACAGTTACCTGTGAGTATGTTGTTGGAATTTTATTTTGAAAAATTCCTTTTGCGCGTGCCTTCGCTGTTTTTTGTTTGTTCTCTTTTAGTTGAAGATTCAATCATATGATTACTTAATTCTGGAGTATTCCTCCATTGCCTTAACTTCATCACTACCCTCTTTGCAGAGAGTAATAAAATTCCAATAAAATAAAATTCCAAAAAACTAAATACAGCCACTAGCCTAATTAAAAAAGTACTAAAATTGAGTCATGAACAGTTCACCAACAAAAATATAGATATAATAAAACATATACTGAAACAAAATAATTATCCGACTAAAGTAATCAATAAACTTTTAAAGAACTCACTATCCCAGGAAGAAACAAAAAGAGAAAGATCTGGTAACACCAAATATTATTCAGTGCAATAAATACACGTTTTACAGTGCAATACATACCAAGACTTACAGAAACTAAACTAATGAAACAAATAATGGAAGATGAAGAAATAGCGTTAGACCACAAATCATATAAAACGATTTCATCACTGTACACGAAAACCAAAACAAAAATAGAAAAGACGGACCAAAATAAAGTTGTGTACAAAATAAAATGCAATGGCAACAAAGAAAACAAATGCGGGAAAATATACGTAGGAATAACAAAGCGTAGCTTAGCCACAAGAATAGCCGAAAACAATAACGACATACAAAAAGGTAAACAAACGACAGCTTTGGCACAACATTGCATAGAAAATAAGCACATAGCAGATCTTAAGAACGTCAAGATCATAGACAAAGAGAGAACAGCAAATAAACGATATACAATAGAGAGCCCACGAATTCAACAGAAAATGGAAGGTGCAATAAACAGGGAAGAAGATAAGGACAACACGAATGCATTTTACCCGCTAGCAATATTTTAGTCGTATTTTTAATTACTGTGATTTTAGTTTAGGACTGATGTGATTATTTTATTTGTTGTGTCGTTTTATTAATTACCTACAATTAATTAAACTTGAATGTAAAATTGACGAAGGAGTATTTGTGAGTATATATTTTCTTAATGCAAAAATAAACTAAATGTAAAAATGTGAAAACTAATTATTGTATGCATATTCATTCTCGTTGCCAGATTAATAAAAATTACTGATCGCTACCAATATCATGATTTCATCCCGGCGAAGGGAATTATCAATTGGCTTTTCAGTTTTTGAAATTAAAAATTTTTTGCAAAATTTACTGATCGCTACCAATATCATGATTTCATCCCGACGAAGGGAACTATCAATTGGCTTTTCAGTTTTTGAAATGATAATTTTTTAGTGAAAATCTGAACTCTTTAAGCATGGAGTATTCTCATGTTAATTAGAATGATTTTCGGCTTTCCCAAAAAACACAAGAACAAAATATTTGCAATCAGCCAGCACGATTCAACTAAGAAATCATCGATTTCTGTTAAGTTGAAATAACATCAGCACAGTTATCTGTGAGTATGTTGTTGGAATTTTATTTTGAAAAATTCCCTTTTGCGCGTGCCTTCGCTGTTTTTTGTTTGTTCTGTTTTAGTTGAAGATTCAATCATATGTTTACTTAATTCTGGAGTATTCCTCCATTGGCTTAACTTCATCACTACCCTCTTTGCAGAGAGTAATAAAATTCTAAATACAGCCACTAGCCTAATTAAGAAAGTACTAAAATTGAGTCATGAACAGTTTACCAACAAAAATATAGATATAATAAAACATATACCGAAACAAAATAATTATCCGACTAAAGTAATCAATAAACTTTAAAAGAACTCACTATCCCAGGAAGAAACAAAAAGAGAAAGATCTGGTAACACCAAATATTATTCAGTGCAATAAATACACGTTTTGCATTGCAATACATACCTAGACTTACAGAAACTAAACTAATGAAACAAATAATGGAAGATGAAAAATAGCGTTAGACCACAAACCATATAAAACGATTTCATCACTGTACACGAAAACCAAAACAAAAATAGAAAAGACGGACCAAAATAAAGTAGTGTACGAAATAAAATGCAATGGCAACAAAGAAAACAAATGCGGGAAAATATACGTAGGAACAACAAAGCGTAGCTTAGCCACAAGAATAGCCGAAAACAATAACGACATACAAAAAGGTAAACAAACGACAGCTTTGGCACAACATTGCATAGAAAATAAGCACATAGCAGATCTTAAGAACGTCAAGATCATAGACAAAGAGAGAACAGCAAATAAACGATATACAATAGGGAGCCCACGAATTCAACAGAAAATGGAATGTGCAATAAACAGGAAAGAAGATAAGAACAACATGAATGCATTTTACCCGCTAGCAATATTTTAGTCGTATTTTTAATTTCTGTGATTTTAGTATTAGGACTGATGTGATATTTACACCAAGTTTTTAATTATTTTTGCATTTATTTTTATTTTATTTGTTGTGTCGTTTTATTAACTACCTACAATTAACTAAACTTGAATGTAAAATTGACGAAGGATTATTTGTGAGTATATATTTTTTTAATGCAAAAATAAACTAAATGTAAAAATATGAAAACTAATTATTGTATGCATATTCATTCTCGTTGCCAGATTAATAAAATTTACTGATCGCTACCAATATCATGATTTCATCCCGGCGAAGGGAATTATCAATTGGCTTTTCAGTTTTTGAAATGATAATTTTTTAGTGAAAATCTGAACTCTTTAAGCATCGAGTATTCTCATGTTAATTAGAATGATGCTCAATTTTCGGTTTTCCCAAAAAAACACCAGAACAAAATATTTGCAATCAGCCAGCACGATTCAACTAAGAAATCATCGATTTCTGTTAAGTTGAAATAACATCAGCACAGTTACCTGTGAGTATATTGTTCAATTTTATTTTGAAAAATTCCCTTTTGCGCGTGCCTTCGCTGTTTTTTGTTTGTTCTGTTTTAGCTTAAGATTCAATCATATGATTACTTAATTCTGGAGTATTCCTCCATTGGCTTATCTTCATCACTACCCTCTTTGCAGAGAGTAATAAAATTCCAAAAAACTAAATACAGCCACAAGCCTAATTAAAAAAGTACTAAAATTGAGTCATGAACAGTCTACCAACAAAAATATAGATATAATAAAACATATACTGAAACAAAATAATTATCCGACTAAAGTAATCAATAAACTTTTAAAGAACTCACTATCCCAGGAAGAAACAAAAAGAGAAAGATCTGGTAACACCAAATATTATTCAGTGCAATAAATACACGTTTTACAGTGCAATACATACCTAGACTTACAGAAACTAAACTAATGAAACAAATAATGGAAGATGAAGAAATAGCGTTAGCCCACAAACCATATAAAACGATTTCATCACTATACACGAAGACCAAAAAAAAAATAGAAAAGACGGACCAAAATAATGTTGTGTACGAAATAAAATGCAATGGCAACAAAGAAAACAAATGCGGGAAAATATACGTAGGAATAACAAAGCGTAGCTTAGCCACAAGAATAGCCGAAAACAATAACGACATACAAAGAATAAAAACATTATACGGGTATGTTCTAAAGTGCTTAGCGAAGACCAAATTTATATTATATTTTATACCCAACACTACTTTGCGTGGAGGGTATCATTAGTTTGTTTTGGTCTAAATGTTGTAATCCATTGAAATAATGTGCATAGACCTTAACATATCTTTACGTTTTTGGTCCTAGCAGTTTTTCTAATGGAAAAAAGAGAAATTGCCACTATTGTGAATGACAACCTGACCATCAAATATGTATATGATCATTAAAGAATATAATATTAAAAACTCATTCGAACTGAAGGAAAAACTAGATTAAATAACAGTCGACGAAAATGATATCTTAGTATCCTTTGACGTGGTATCATTAGTTACAAATATACCGATTCATTTAGCCATAAAAAACATAATGACACAGTGGGGAAATATTGAGAAACACACACAAATACCAAAATCACAATTTTTGAAAATCCCCCAATTCTGTCTCAATGAAAACAATTATTTTATGTATGACGGAGACTTCTACACTTAAGTATATGGAATGTCAATGGGAAATCCGCTATCCCCACCAATTGCTGATATGGTTCTCGACACACTCCTGACGCAAATAATAGATGATCTTGACAAACAAAATATAAAATTTAAATTGTTTGTTCTTTTTAGTTGAAGATTCAATCATATGATTGCTTAAGTCTGTAGTATTCCTCCATTGGCTTAACTACATCACTACCCTCTTTGCAGAGAGTAATGTTTACAAAACGCACTGACAGCTTGCAAAATTTACTGATCGCTACCAATATCATGATTTCATCCCGGCGAAGGGAATTATCAATTGGCTTTTCAGTTTTGGAAATGATAATTTTTTAGTGAAAACCTGAACTCTTTAAGCATCGAGTATTCTCATGTTAATTACAATGATGCTCAATTTTCGGCTTTCCCAAAAAAACACCAGAACAAAATATTTGCAATCAGCCAGCACGATTCAACTAAGAAATCATCGATTTCTGTTAAGTTGAAATAACATCAGCACAGTTACCTGTGAGTATGTTGTTGGAATTTTATTTTGAAAAATTCCTTTTGCGCGTGCCTTCGCTGTTTTTTGTTTGTTCTCTTTTAGTTGAAGATTCAATCATATGATTACTTAATTCTGGAGTATTCCTCCATTGCCTTAACTTCATCACTACCCTCTTTGCAGAGAGTAATAAAATTCCAATAAAATAAAATTCCAAAAAACTAAATACAGCCACTAGCCTAATTAAAAAAGTACTAAAATTGAGTCATGAACAGTTCACCAACAAAAATATAGATATAATAAAACATATACTGAAACAAAATAATTATCAGACTAAAGTAATCAATAAACTTTTAAAGAACTCACTATCCCAGGAAGAAACAAAAAGAGAAAGATCTGGTAACACCAAATATTATTCAGTGCAGTAAATACACGTTTTACAGTGCAATACATACCTAGACTTACAGAAACTAAACTAATGAAACAAATAATGGAAGATGAAGAAATAGCGTTAGCCCACAAACCATATAAAACGATTTCATCACTGTACACGAAAACCAAAACAAAAATAGAAAAGACGGACCAAAATAATGTTGTGTACGAAATAAAATGCAATGGCAACAAAGAAAACAAATGCGGGAAAATATACGTAGGAACAACAAAGCGTAGCTTAGCCACAAGAATGTGTCGTTTTATTAATTACCTACAATTAATTAAACTTGAATGTAAAATTGACGAAGGATTATTTGTGAGTATAT
Source organism: Musca autumnalis (assembly GCF_047663935.1). Lineage (NCBI taxonomy): Eukaryota > Metazoa > Arthropoda > Insecta > Diptera > Muscidae > Musca > Musca autumnalis. Next base: position 260,792 of record NW_027412077.1, read on the forward strand.
ATTTTCTTAATGCAAAAAGAAACTAAATGTAAAAATATGAAAACTAATTATTGTATGCATATTCATTGTCGTTGCCAGATTAATAAAAATTACCCCTGAAGATAATGGAAAATCCCAACGAAACGTCGGGTAGAAAAATTAAATAAATAGTCTTTATTTTCATTGATTAACGAAGACATTATAGCCCGATAAGACGAAGTCTTAAAACATAATAAATAAAAACTTAAAGGTCAAGAAAATTTTAAATATGTACACAAATTATTTGGTTTTTTTTGCAATTTCTCTCCTTTTGCCACGTCAGCAAAAATACTTGAAAGGACGTATCGTTTTTCCAGAGACACCTTAGAATCAGCAGTTTCGATGAAACAGTAAAATTAGAGGACAGGCAAGGATAGCTCATACCGTCGAACCTTGATTACACTGGTCAACACGACTTTTGTTTCAACCGAAGTTGTTGTTGTTTCTAAATGAAATCGGCGAGCTATTTTCAAATCTGGTCAAGGTTTTTCTCCATCAGCTCTTGTTCATGAGATATAGCTCAAAATCGGTTTTTACGAGTTTCACCCAGAATTTCGTTATTTTCGGATACAAAAAAATTTTTTGCGGGTTTTTCGACACTAATATATTAAGAAGATGTTATACGCTCGATACAAAACGTTTTTTGAAATAATTGTGGCGAATATATAGCAAAAAATATAGAAAACATACGATGCATCTTGTAAAAATTGCATATTTTGAGTACTTTAAGCTGTAATTACGTCATCGGGGGAAGTCATAGGAGCTTCATATGGCATTCCGGATATGCTCAGGGTGTCTACTATATAGTCCTGTATTCAAATATATAATATAAAATTCATAGCGCCCACGATTCGCCAATAACCTAAAAATCGTCATGAAGACTGCTAAAGGGAAATCATTTACCTGTGATATCATTACCAAATACTTTTCAATGGCAGTCTTCATGACGATTTTTAGGTTATGGGCGAATCGTGGGCGCTATGAACTTTATATTATATATTTGAATACAGGACTATATAGTAGACACCCTGAGCATATCCGGAATGCCATATGAAGCTCCTATGACTTCCCCCGATGACGTAATTACAGCTTAAAGTACTCAAAATATGCAATTTTTACAAGATGCATCGTATGTTTTCTATATTTTTTGATATATATTCGCCACAATTATTTCAAGAAACGTATTGTATCGAGCGTATAAGTTCTTCTTATTATATTAGTGTCGAAAAACCCGCAAAAAATATTTGTTTGTATCCGAAAATAACGAAATTCTGGGTGAAACTCGTAAAAACGGATTTTGAGCTACATCTCATGAACAAGAGCTGATGGAGAAAAACCTTGACCAGATTTGAAAATAGCTCGCCGATTTCATTTAGAAACAATAACAACTTCTGTTGAAACATTCAACTTCTTCAATTTTGTTGAGCAGTGTTATTCATATTGGTCGGGACGGGAAATATTACACAGCCACTGTGTGTGCCAGCCAGAGTCTCAGTGTAAAAATTTGGAATAAATGAAAGGGAATTTGCATCTGATTCATTTTCATAAAACCCGAGTTGTGAGGTATAGTACGTGTTTAAACAATTAAACGAGGATTGACTTAACAGAGCCTCTGTAACTAGGGGATTAGGTGAATGAGTTAAAAACGAAGTAAATACAGCCACTCTACTCACAGCCAGAGGAAGAATGTTCGCTTTGTCGTAAATGTAGCGATTGGAATACCGCTTATTAAAAGATTAGTAATAGCGATTGATGCACAAACGAACTATTTCACAGTCAAACACTGAAAATTATTTCATAACTGTAGGAGAAATGCCAACCCAAAAGGAAAAGCATACAATAATAGACGACGAATGCTTACTTTGGCTTTCTCGAAAACAAGCTAAGCGTGTCGGCTAAACTTCATCAATTTTGAAAAGTTGATACCCAAATACTTAAAACTGCCTGTGAATAGAATATCCTCACCATTCAATGATAAATGTAGATTCTTACTCTGTTGAATTACCAAGTACTTGCACTTTCCGGATGCATTCCTTAGACAAATTGCCTGATATGTCGAAACATTTATAGTGATATCCCAATTGAACAAAAAATTTTGAAATTTTTCTAGATAAAGAGAAATAGCAATCTAGGGGCTGGATTCTTCTATGAAAATATTTCCTTTAAAATTTTTTTCATTTGACAGTTTTTTCCTTTATAAAAGTTTACATTTCACAGTTTCATAGAACAGAATTGAGCCCCTGTCTTTGTTACGTGACTCGTCATGTGTATAAAGTAAAACATAATCTGCATTTAGAATGCCCCGACATTCGCGGAATTGATGAGGAAAATTGCTCATGTAAATATTATAGAAGTACGGCGCCAAAATTGAACCCTGTGGAAAACCACAATTTACTTCTGACATATGCGACTCACTGCCATCTAAATAGACAAAGAATTGTCTATGACTTAAAACCTAGCTAACAATGTTATGATATTAGGTTTGAACCCGATACCTGTCATTTTGTGAATAATGCCAACGTGATTAGTACACACTTTTTCTTAAAAATCACCATCGACTTCATTTTGAGTGACCGCTCTAAAAACAAAACTGATAATAGGAATATATACAGAAGGGATTAATAAATATAATAAATAATATAATAGTAATCAAATCATAATAATAATTTTGCCACTTTCCCAATCCCATGAGATGTCTTTGGCTTTTAGATCGCCGCCAATGAATGAAACATCAAACCTTGCACAAAATTGCTCGATTTTCAACATACCCGAATGAAAATCTTGAGTATTGCAGTATGACGATATGGGGAATGTTTTACTCTCCCTAGAAAAGACTAATGACCAAATTTAAGCCGTGTGCCTCGAGTATATGGTAAGAATCCTTACAAATACAGTAAATCAAATAGAGGAACTATACTGACAATTCGTAACACACATAGTTTATAACCCTACCAAATTTCAGCTACATCACCTGCATTTTTAAGTAATTATAGAGGGCCATTAAGAACAAGATTGCATTTAATAAACCCAAAAAGACATGCACAATTTAACTAATAAAGCAACTCTGAAAATAAACAAACCAAAAAAACAATTGATAATGTTTGTTGGAAAAAACATGCAAATCAAATGATAAATTGCAATGTAGCAACAGAAATGCCAACAGCCAAAGAGTTCCATACTCAGAAAATTAAAAATTAAATTAACTCTCTTTCGAGTTGAGCTTATTAGACCTATTATATACGTTGAAAAATTAGGAGACTACCGAAGTCTCATACATTCAACCATTACGCTACGTTTCACGGGTGGTTAAGCCGATCTTCAGGCGTATTGAATGTTGTTTTTGTGGCAGACGAAGGCAAAGCTTGGGAGCTAGTATATATATCGCACTTCATTAGATAAATGCATATGCGAAATTATGTCAGTTAATTGAAACTCCAAACTTTTCCTATAGTCCTGCTTGGTAATCCCATTTTTTAATGTTCACAAATACTATGGTAAGTTTTATTTCTACGTCATTAGTAATTGCTCTCCTATATCAGAAGATTTTTGATCATCAGTTATTGTCTACTAAAGTTTTGACAAGTTGATGGTGGCTCAGAACGCTAAGACGCCGGCAACCTTGACTCTCAGTTGTCGGAGACCCAGGTTGGAATCCCAGCCTGGCTCGTGTTGAAATTATTTTTTATTTTTGCCTTATTAAGACGAAGGTGATTTACTTACTTACTTAGTTGGCCCATTACAGAACATTTGTTCCATAGACCGAACTAAGAAAAGATCTCCATTCCTCTCTGTTTTTCGCTTGACTTTTTGGAATACCGCGCCTTTCCATTTCTTCATCCACTTGTTTGCTCCATCGAAGCTTAGGACTGCCGATTCTGCGTGCACCGCCATGTGGCATGTATTCATACGCCTTTTTAGCGGGTTCATCATCGCTCATTCTCATGATATGGCCTAGCCAACGCAATCGTTGCATCTCGATACGTTTAACTATATTCATGTCTTTGCATAGCTTATATAGCTCGTGGTTCATACGACGTCGATATTCACCGTCAACGCAAATCGGCCCGTAGATCTTTCGAAGAATTTTCCTCTCAAACACACCAAGCACTGCCTTATCTGCTTGCGCAAGTACCCATGCTTCGGAGCCATACATTAGCACGGGTAGTATCAGCGTTTTGTATAGTGTTATTTTTGTTTGACGAGATGTGGCTTTGTTTTTAAATTCCTTACTTAGACCATAGTAGCATCTGTTGGCCAATACAATTCTTCTTCTTATTTCACAACTGATGTTGTTTGTTGTGTTTATGGCAGTGTAGATGTAGACGAAGTCTTTAACTACCTCAAAATTGTAGGTACCAACTTCCACAGTTGGTCCGAGCTCTATGGACGCTTTGCGCGTCGACACCATCAATTTGGTCTTTTCGCCGTTTACCGCCAGACCCACTTTCGCAGATTCTGCTTAGACCTTCCTAAAGGTATCAGTTACTTCCTTTACTGATCGTCCCATGATGTCTATGTCATCAGCATAGGCAAGTAACATGTGGCTATTGGTGTAAATTGTGCCATTTCTTTTGACATTTGCATCTCTTTTCCAGCAAAATGTTGAATAGGTCTCAGGAAAGGCTGTCTCCTTGTCTGAAACCTCTTTTGGTACAAAATTCTTCGGAGAGGTTCTTTCCAATTTTAATTTAGCATCTTACAAAGCCGGATGAGCTTTGCGGGGATACAAAATTCAGACATTGCGTGGAATACCTTTGATCGGAGGGGACTGTCGAATGCTGCTTTATAATCAACAAAAAGGTGAAATATGTCGATCTGCATCTCTTGGGTCTTCTCTAGGATTTGCCGCAGGGTAAATATCTGGTCAATGGTGGACTTGCCAGGTCTAAAGCCACATTGGTATGGTCCAATTATTTCGTTGACCATTGACTTTAGTCGTTCGCACAATATCCATGACACCATCTTATAGGCAATAGGGAGAAGACTTATGCCCCTATAGTTTGAGCATACAGTCTTATCTCCTTTCTTGTGGACGGGACATAGGATGCTCAGGTTCCAATCGTCGGGTACGCGTTCTTCCTACCAGATGGTGCTAACTAGCTGATGCATACACCTTATCAGTGCGTCGCCTCCGGTTTTAAATAGCTCGGCTGGTAAGCCATCGGCTCCTGCTGCTTTATTATTCTTCAACCGGTTGATTGCTGTTTTTACCTCATCTTGGCCGGGCGGTATACATTCTATACCATCTTCTGGGATAGGATCCGTGGTATCATCGTCTTCGCTACTATTGGACACCAGCAAATTGGAGAAATGTTCCTTCCATATCCTGAGCACGCTATCTGTATCTGTTACCAGATTACCTTGCTGGTCTCTACAGGAGGATGTGCCTGTACCAAAGCCATCTGTTTGATGTTTCACTCTTTGGTAGAATTTTCGGACTTCATTCTGGCTCCTGTACATCTCGATTTTTTCACACTCCCGCTTTTCCATTTCTCTCTTTTTCTTGCGGAAAAGACGTTTCTCTTCTCTCCTTTTCTCGCGATATGTCCCTCGCGCGCTACGCGTTGCTACTGATTGTAAAGTAGCTCTATATGCCGCATTTTTCTCTTCGGTAGCAGCACGACACTCCTGGTCATACCATGAACTCCTTTGTGGAGGTCTCTGGAATCCAAGTATGGATTTTGCGGCTGTTTGCATGGAGTGGGCAATATGTTGCCATTGTGTTGTTATGTTATCGGGACAAGGAGTGTTCGCGTTAAGCAATTGGGCTAGTTGAGTGGAATATGCTGTGTCTATCTGTTGTGTTTGCAGCCTATCGATGTCCAACTTCCGCGTTGAGTCTGTTCGTTTATTTGCAACGTTTAGACGGGTACGTACCTTTGCTGCAACAAGGTAGTGGTCCGAATCAATGTTTTCGCCTCGGAACGATCGTACATCCAACACGCTGGATGAATGTCTTCCATCTATTACAACATGATCAATTTGATTACTTGTTCTTTGATCTGGAGATAGCCAGGTGCCCTTATGAATATCGAGATGATTAAATCTGGTACTGCTAACTACCATGTTTTTTGCAGCTGCAAAGTCTATCAGCCTCATACCATTGTCAGATGTTTCACTGTAGAGACTGAATTTCCCGACTGTTGGGCCAAAGATATTTTCCTTTCCAATTTTGGCATTAAAATCGCCTAGAATTATTTTAATGTCATGGGCAGGGCAACGGTCATATGTTTCTTCTAAGCGCCCGTAAAATATATCTTTGGTCTGTTCGTCCTTTTCTTCAGTGGGAGCATGAGCACAAATAAAGCTGATGTTGAAGAATTTAGCTTTTATAGGAATTGCAGCAAGTCTTTCATTCACTGGGGTGAAGCAGGATACAAGATGGCAGCTATAATACAGTGCGTCATCTTTAGGTGTTGTTGTGACGCCTTTCCCAATCCATCGTATTTCCTGTATGGCAGTAATATCGGCCTTGTACTTTCAAGTACGTCTGGCAATGCGAAGACTGCACCTTCTCTATAAAGAGTGCGAACATTCCAGGTGCAGATTCGCAGATCATGGTCCTTAAAACGTTTGCGGGGTTCGTCAACTTTAGAGGGGTTTGTTTTTCTTTTCTTTCGTTTTTTCATAGTAGGATGTTTTTTCTAGGGGAGGGTTACTAACCCGACGCCCAAACCCAAGTTTTTAACGTTCTTATGGATGAACGCGGTAATTTTTAGCGATATTTAATTAATTCTCTTTTGAGTTGAGCTTATTAGACCTATTATATACATTGAAAAATTAGGAGTCTACCGAAGTCCCACACATTCAACCATTACGCTACGTTTCACGGGTTGTTAAGCCGATCTTCAGGCATATTGAATGTTGTTTTTGTATCAGACGAAGGCAAAGCTTGGGAACTAGTGTAAATATCGCACTTCATTAGATAAATGCATAGCGAAATTACGTCTGTTAATTGAAACTCCGAACTTTTCCTATAGTCCTGCTTGGTAATCCCATTTTTCAATGTTCACAAATACTATGGTAAGTTTTATTCCTACGTCATTAGTAATTGCTCTCCCATATCAGAAGATTTTTGATCATCAATTATTGTCTACTAAAGTTTTGACAAGTGGTGGCTCAGAACGCTAAGACGCCGGCAACCTTGACACTCAGTTGTCGGAGACCCAGGTTCGAATCCCAGCCTGGCTCATGCTGAAATTATTTTTTATATTTGCCTTATTAAGGCGAAGGTCATTTATAGTGATATTTAATTAATTCTCTTTCGAGTTGAGCTTATTAGACCTATTATATACATTGAAAAATTAGGAGTCTACCGAAGTCCCACACATTCAACCATTACGCTAGGTTTCACGGGTGGTTAAGCCGATCTTCAGGCGTACTGAATGTTGTTTTTGTGGCAGACGAAGGCAAAGCTTGGGAACTAGTATATATATCGCACTTCATTAGATAAATGCATATGCGAAATTATGTCAGTTAATTGAAACTCCAAGCTTTTCCTATAGTCCTGCTTGTTAATCCCATTTTTCAATGTTCACAAATACTATGGTAAGTTTTATTCCTACGTCATTAGTAATTCATTTATTTGTTTTATTATGATTGTCTACACAACAAGATGATAATCTTATAGTTACAGTGTAGATTTATATGATAGTACTAGCAAATACCCGCTACTTCGTATGCGAAAAGGGCATAAAATATATATGAACTCTGTTCTGTTGTATTAAAACCTATTTTAAATACCAACATTTAATCGATTTAATTCCAAAAAAACATATCTGCCGTATCGCACCCCTACACAGCTACTATATTTTTTATTTCGGATTTCCAAAACTACGACCTCATATCACAGACATACACCAACCGCGACTCATATTGCAAATTTCAGACTTGACTTCTGGTTTTACTCCTTCACTTACACAGCATTCCCTCCCAATACGAATTTCCAAACACTAAACTTTCTCTCACCCCTTCACAACAACAATAACGCACATTCACAATTCATGGTTCTAGCTTCAGCGGTTTCGCCAAGAACCCGAATAGGTTCGTAAATTTTTCGAAATATATCCCCATATAACGGTACTCCACGACTTAGTGTTTTTTAAAAATAGAACAAATCTATACTGTCCAATTTTCTTTACATTTGGACCTTGAATACTCAGAGGATATAAAAGCTTTATTTAAAAAATGTCTACTTCAATCCACTTTTATTAGAAGAGGTATTTTGAAGACTTAGAGCATTTTGAAGATTTTATGCACATTTTCCAACCGAACTCCGAACTTTATCTCCAAGTTCAGAGTGATCTTCATAACAAATATATTTCCATTCGGTATTTTTTGTCCAAATTATATGATCCAAGCTTTGTTCCTACACCCAACACCAAATTTAGTACCATTTAGTACTTTTCGTTCACCTGTACTAGGTATTTCTCAATTTAACCGTTTACACAATACCAAAATGGTTTTGGTACCAACACGTTACCAAACTTTTCGTACACATAATTAAAGGTTTCAAAGCTTACTTCCTTATACTCAACATATATCCCGACCTCAATTCACTTTCCAGCTTTATATGTTCCGCTGAAAGCAATTATATTACTATTTAGTACTTTTTGTATAAATAAGTAAGAAATTTTCAAAACTTCATCCCTACCTCCACTCTAAACAACAATTGCTAATCTAATACCGAATTTCAAATTTAAAAATTCCACCCCTTTACAAAATCACAAATTGTACAAAATGCTGTACCATATAGCAAATACCAAAAGGTACCAAATTTTGTATCATTTGCCACTTATTGTACACGGCTTTCCAAAAACAACTTGCATAACTCACTTCTTTCGTTCACCTAAATCCAAATTATAGCCAATGTACTTTCATTTAGCACTTTTTCATAAGTACGAATTTCCAAAGCCACCGCAATCCTACACTCCAACAGTAATCTGTTCACGCAAATACAAATTGTATCGAATTTAGTACTGCTTCGTGCACATTAGTATGATTTTCTAAAGTTACCTCCATATTTCAATTCTAATTCTAACAGTAATCTTAATTCCAAGTTTCACTCACTACCATTTAGGACTTTTTGACCTTTGGTACACCTTTCTTACTGTTTATCAGTGACCCTTATTCCAAATTTCAGCACTATTCGTTAATTTAAATCCAAATTGTACTATATTTAGTACTTTTCGTACACTTTTAGTTCGAATTTCCAAAAACCTGTCTTTGTTACTCCCCATCAGTCACCCTTATTCAAAATTCCAAGATTCCTGTCCTATCCGTTCACCCAAATCCAAATTGTACTAAATTTAGTACCATTTAGTACTTTTCGTACGCTTATAGTTCGAATTTCCAAAAACCTTTCTTTGTTACTCTCCATCAGTGCCCCCTCATTCTAAATTTCAGGATTCCAGCTCTATCCGTTCACCCGAATCCAAATTGTACTAAATTTAGTACCATTTAGTACTTTTTGTTAATCTCCATCAGTGACCCCTCATTCCAAATTTCAGGATTCCAGATCAATCCGTTCACCCAAATCCAAATTGTACTAAATTTAGTACTTTTCGTGCACTTACAGTTCGAATTTCCAAAAACTTTTCTTTGTTGCTCTCCACCAGTGACCCTCATTCCAAATTTCAGGATTCCAGCTCAATCCGTTCACATAAATCCAAAATGTACTAAATTTAGTACAATTTAGTACCATTTAGGTCGACTTTACAAAAACCTTTGATTGTTACTTTTCATCAGTGACCTTCATTCCAAATTTCAGTATTCCAGCTCTATCCGTTCCCCCAAACCCAATTGTACTAAATTTAGTACCATTTAGTACTTTTCGTACCCTTATAGTTCGAATTTCCAAAAACCTTTCAACGTTATTCTTCATCATCGACTCTCATTTCAAATTTCAGGATTCCATCTCTATCCGTTTACCGAAATCCAAATTGTACTAAGTTTAGTACTATTTAGTACTTTTCGTACCCTTATAGTACGAATTTCCAAAAACCTTTCATCGTTATTCTTCATCAGCGACTCTCATTTCAAATTTCAAGATTTCACCTCTATCCATTCACCCAAATCCAAATTGTACTAAATTTAGTACTTTTCGTGCACATACAGTTCGAATTTCCAAAAACGTTTCTTTGTTGCTCTCCACCAGTGACCCTCATTCAAAATTTCAGGATTCCAGCTCTATCCGTTCACCCGAATCCAAATTGTACTAAATTTAGTACCATTTAGTACTTTTGTTTATCTCCATCAGTGAACCCTCATTCCAAATTTCAGGATTCCAGCTCAATCCGTTCACTTAAATCCAAATTGTACTAAATTTAGTACCTTTTAGTACTTTTGTTAATCTCCATCAGTGGCCCTCATTCAAAATTTCAGGATTCCAGCTCAATCCGTTCACCGAAATCCAAATTGTACTAAATTTAGTACTTTTCGTACCATTATAGTTCGAATTTCCAAAAACCTTTCATCGCTTCTCTCCATCAGTGACCCTCATTCCAAATTTCAAAATTCTAGCTCTATCCGTTCACCTAAATCCAAACAGTACTAAATTGAGTACCATTTAGTACTTTTCGCACACTAATAGGTAGAATTTCCATAAACCTTTCTTTGTTACTCTCCATTAGTAACTCCATTTCAAATTTCAGGATTCCAGCTCTATCCGTTCACCCAAGTCCAAATTGTACTAAATTTAGTACCATTTAGTACTTTTCGTACCCTTATAGTTCGAATTTCCAAAAACCTTTCATCATTACTCTTCATCAGTGACCTTCATTCCAAATTTCAGGATTCCTGCTCTATCTGTTCACCCAAATCTCAATTGTACTAAATTTAGTACCCTTTTGTACTTTTCGTACACTTATAGTTCGAATTCCAAAAACCCTTTGGTACATCTTTCTAGCTCTCCATCAGTTACCCTCATTCCAAATTTCAGAATTCTAGCTCTTACCGTTTGCCTAATACAAAGGGTACCATATTTAGTACCTTTTAGTACTTTTCGTACACTTCTAGGTCGAATTTCCAAAAACCCAGCCTTATCTCACCCCTACACCCCAACAGCAACCTACACCCAAAATTTCAACTTTCTAGCTTCAGCGGTTTCGTCTGGGCGCTGATGAATCAGTCAGTCAGTCAGTGAATACCTCACCTCACTGCTCTTTTATATATATAGATATATATACTAGCAAGTGCCCGCTACTTCGTTAGCGGAGAATTCACACGAATATAAAGGAGGATAATAAATAAATAAATTAAAGTGCAGAGTATAGTTTCACCCGTTCCTATTTACAAATTCTTTAACCAGTAAAGTACGACAGTTTAAGGTATTACCACATATTCTTTCGGTAATTACCGAAATTATAAGCATTTTAATTTTACAGACACTTGTCGGTAACTCACAAAATTAGTTTGTGAATCGCACTACTGAACAGATTTCATTACACATTTGTTTTCAAATAGTTGTTTGGTGGATAGAACAAACGGAATCGGGAGAATATATGGGAGCTATATCCAAATCACAACCTATTCTCGTCAAAAGCAATGGCTATAGTCCTTTGGTCAAAATTGCGACCATCATAAATTTTAACCCGGATAGGATAATAAATGCGACAAAAGTGCATTAACGGATGGACGGGCACGTATAAATGGACTCAGAATGTGATGCTATGTAGATCATCGAAAGGAACCATTGACCTATTTCGTTTCCTTTTGCATGTTACATACAAATGCACAAATTGATAATACCCCTTAAGCTACTTTGCTTCATCAAAAAAGTCATCTCAATGAGCAGTGGGAAAACAAATATGATCGGGAAGTTCGTTATAGAGAAGTTCGCGCCATACCTTTTGGGTCCCCTCGTAATAATACAACATAATGTTCGTCTCATTAGAAAATATAACGTCATCAAAGTACTTTAAAGAAAATTCGTTTCCCTATATTTTACGGGGAGAGCAGTGGTTTTTCCTATCCCTTCGTGATAATGCTTTTCTGACTTTTTCACGTAACGCACATATTCCAAAATCGTTTTCAATTACAAAACCAAAATTTGATTCTGGTTTGTGGTCTATTATTGATTTCCTAAATTATTTAGTGACGAAAAGTTATAGACTCTACATTTCTATATACCAAGAACGCCATAATAATTCTTAATTGCAAACAGAACAACTCAATTAAAAACACAATTTTTAAAACATCTTCTTCTAACAAAAACTGTATGGGGTTAGTTTTTGACGGAATCGACATCCTCAGATGTAAAAGAAAATCTTGCAATTTTTCTCAAAAATCGACTTCGAAAAATGTTTATTATTTTGGTTTGAGTCTGTTGACAGCACTCAACTTGAGTAATCCTTTGTCTATACACTTCATTTGTCTATGCCCTTACCATAACTTACAGTTCTCCGAACTTTACAGTATGTATTGCATTTTTATTTTCCAGGGCTGTGAGAGGGTTGCGCCATATTTTTTGGGTTCCGTCGTAATAGTGCAACATAATTTTCATCTCATCAGAAAATATAACGTCATCAAAGTACTTTAACGGGCTTGAAATCTTCTTAGTAGCAATTCTGATTCGTTCCTTTATATTTTGCGGGGAGAGAACATTTTCCAACCAACATTATTTATTGAAAAAATTTTTGTTTTAATTTTAAATTGAAAATCAAAATTTTTACAAATGCATCGTTTGTAATCATTTTTTCTAACTGGACTTTATCGAATGAAAATCTGTTGTGCGACACCTGTTATGTGAAAACAAAATCAGGATCGGTTTATCTTTGTCTTTCTATTATTTAGTGGTTTACGATAAAATAAGTGCGCCTAGAAGTAAACTACAAAATTTGAAGTTATGTCAAGAAGTTATAGCATTGTTAATTTGACACATGTCTCGCAGAGGGCCAACAAAGTGAATAATTACGTAATAATAATGAAAAATAAGGATTTTTGTTGTAGTTATTTTTGTGGTTCCAGGACGAATTTTCTAAAACCTTGCCTTATCTCGCACATTTGCATCAACAGTGACCCACTGGTAAAATTTCAAGCTCCTCAAGAAATCATCCTCAGATAAATGTATAAATGAAAATATTGCATTTTTTTAAATCGCCTTCGAAAAACGTTGAGTATTTTTGTTTGGGTCGGTTAACAGCATATAACATGATGCGGTGCTCTTGAAGCAACATTAAATGAAAGGAGCTTACACCTGGGAATAAAAAAAATCGCCTGAGCGCTTTTTAAATAAATCACGGTCAAAGTTCATATTTTTTGGGGGGTTTTTAGGTTTTCACGCCCTATCAAAATGGAATAAAGAAAATGTTGTAGCATCGAAAATTCTCTGCAAAATTGTCCTTTATGATATTTTTGTAGGTTTTACCATTTTTAAGATATAGATGTTCAGATTGGAACAATTCACTGACTGTATCGTCTCCATATGAAACAATGTCAGGACTGCAATTTCCCTACTTTAACTTATATATCGCAATTTTTTTTTTATATATATCCGCCTTCGAAAAACTTTGAGTATTTTGGTTTGGATCGGATAACAGCATATAACATGATACGGTGCTCTTGAACCAACATTAAATGAAAGGAGTTTACACCAGGGAATAAAAAAATTGCCTGAGCGCATTTTAAATAAATCATGGTCAAAGTTCTCATTTTTTGGGGTTTTTTAGGTTTTCGCGCCCCATCAAAATGGAATAAAATGTTGTAGCAGTGAAAAGTATCTACAAAATTGTATTTTATGATATTATCGTAGGTTTTACCATTTTTGAGATATTGATGTTCAGATTAGGCAAATTCACTGACTGCATCGTCTCCATATGAAACAATGTCATGACTGCAATTTCTCTACTTTTACTTATATATCGCAAAAATGGTACAACCCAGGAAAAAATTACGAAATTTTCACAGCTTTTCAAATTTTTTTAGTCCCATTTTGACAAAACTTGCCCTTTTGAAGCAAACTCGCGAAAACCTAAAACTGTGAGCTGAACTTCTATATCTCAAAAATGGTAAAACCTAGGAACAAATCGTATGAGTAGTCCTTCATTTTTTAACATCGAGTTCGTCTACCGAACAACTCAAGTAAATTTAAAAACATCTTGTTCTAACAAAAACTGTATCGGGTTAGTTTTTGACGGAATCGACATACTCAGATGTAAAAGAAAAACTTGGAATTCAAAAATCGACTTCGAAAAATGTTGAGTATTTTGGTTTGAGTCTGTTGACAGCACTCAATATGAGCAATCCTTTTTCTATACCCATACCATAACTTACAGTTCTCCGAACTTTACAGTATGTATTGCATTTATATTTTCCAGGGCTGTGAGAGGGTTGCGCCATATTTTTTGGGTTCCGTTGTAATAGTGCAACATAATTTTCTTCTCATCAGAAAATATAACGTCATCAAAGTACTTTAACGGGCTTGAAATCTTCTTAGTAGCAAATCTGATTCATTCCTTTATATTTTGCGGGGAGAGAACTTTTTCCTAACCCTTCGTGATGAATACTTGTTATGTAATACTTTTCTGCCTTTTTCACGTAACACACGTACTCCAAAATCGTTTTCAATTACAGAACCAATCTTTGTCTCTGGGCCTATTATTGATTTCATTAATTATTTAGCGATTTCTTCAAATTACAGATTTTGCAGTTGAATAGTTATGACTGTACATCTCCATATACGATAAAATTCTTAATTGCAAATAAATCGTGGTAATATGCACAATTTTATTGCACTTTCATTGATTTGCAAACATTCAGTTATTACCAAAAAGTCAGGTCCATACAGTTTTTAGTTGTTGTTATTTCTGGCCGATTTCTGAATTTATTCCCCTAATGTTGTCTTCAACAGCAACTCATTCGTTCAACAAACCCAACATTATTTATTGAAAGAATTTTTGTTTTAATTTTAAATTGAAAATCAAAATTTTTACAAATGCATCGTTTGTAATCATTTTTTCTAATTGGATTTTAACGAATGAAAATCTTTTAATTAATGTTTATACCATTATCACCAACTGCGACATCTGTTGCAATGGGAGATAACAAATGTCTTGTCTTTCTATTTTTTAGTGGTTAACGACAAAATAAGTGCGCCTAGAAGTAAACTACAAAATTTGAAATTATGTGTGATTTCTTACGGTATCAAGAAGATATAGCATTGTTAATTTGACACATGTCTTGCAGATGGCCAACTAAGTGAATAATTACGTAATAATAATGAAAAATAAGGATTTTTGTTGTTGTTATTTTCTGTGGTTCCAGGGCGAATTTTCTAAAACCCGGCCTTATCTCGCACATTTGCATCAACAGTGACCCACTGGTAAAATTTCAAGCTCCTAGCTTTAGCCGTTTTGGCTGGGCGTTGATGATGAGTCAGTCAGTCACTTATCACCAAGCACAGTCAGGCAGTCAGTCAGTCACTCACCTCACTACTCTTTTATATATATACTAGCAAAATGCCCGCTACTTCGTATGCGGAAAGCATATAAAAAAGGAATAAACAATATATAATATGGAAATGACAAACACTGAAAATTTGGTCGCACTAATACCAATTTTAATCAATATTTATTTTTATCTTAGTACTGTACGTACCCCTTAAGTTCGATTTTCAAAAAGATCAGCCGTATCTCACCCTTACACATTAACAGCGAGATCAACGTTGCACACCAATACACACCCTAACTCCAAAAAATAAAAATTCCAGCACTGTCCCTACACCCAAAAACAAATTGAGTACCATTAAGTAAATTTGCTATACTTATGGTACGCATTTCGACGACATATCTCAGCCATACACGGACATTAATACAAAATAATTACAGTAAATTCCATAATAATTACAGTAATTCCAAATCTCAAGATTCCAGCTGTATCCGTTCGTCCAATTCCAAATTGTACCAAACTTAGTATCAAGTCGAACTCTTCGTATCCATAAGTAAGATTTTCCAAAACTACCTCAATCCTTCACTTTAGTAGTAATCTTACTTCCAAATTTCAGGATTCAAACTCTATCCGTTAAACCAAATTAAAATTGTAAAAAAATTTAGAACAATTTAGAATTTTCGTACCAATTTTCAAAACTTCCTCAACGCAACATGGCTACAATAATCATACTTTCAAATTGCAGGATTCCACCGCTATCCGTTCACCTACATACAAATTGTATTAAATTTAGTACCATAAGTTTGCTTTTTCAAAACAACCTGAATCCTACTTTTCGATTGTAATCGTAATTCCAAATTTCAGGATTCCAGCTCTATTAATTCACCCGAATCCAAATTGTATCAAATTTAGTACCATTTCTTTCCCAAACAAAAATTTCAGGATTCCAGGTCTACCCGTTCACCCAAATCCATATTGTACCATATTTAGTACCATTTAGTACTTCTCGTACCCATACGTACGACTTTTCAAAATTTCCTCAATACTACACTCCTGCAGTAATCTTAACTCCTAATTCCAACACTATCCGTTTACTAAAATTCAAATTGTACCAAATTTAGTGGTTTTCTTACCCATAAGTACGAATTTCCAAAACTACCTCAATTCTACTGTCCGGCAGTAATCTTAGTTCCGTTCATCCAAATCCAAATTGTACCAAATTTAGTACCATTTAGTACTTTTCGTACCCAAAGGTACGAATTTCCAAAACTATCTCAAGCCTACACCTCTACAGTAATCTTAATTCAAAACTTTAGGATTCCACCTTTATCCGTTCACCCAAATCCAAATTTATTACTGCTCGTAATCATAAATACGAACTTCCAAAACCATATCCTTATTTCAACGCCATTTCCCTACCTTGATTCCCATACCAAATTTGAAGATTCTAGCTTTATCCATTAAAAATATGCAATTGGTTCCAAATTTAGAAAGTTTTAGTACCTTTCGTACACTTATAAGTCGAGTTTCTAAATACCCTTTGGTACATCTTCCTAACTCTCCATCAATGACCACTCGTTCAAAATTTCAGAATTCTAGCTCTTCGCGTTTGCCTAATACAATGGATTCCATATTTAGTACACTTTAGCACTTTTCGTACCTTTCTACGACGAATTTCCAAAAACCCCTTTACACAAAAACAAATTGTACCAAATTCTGTACAATTCGATTTTCCAAAACAACCTTAATCCTTCACTTAAACAGTAACCATAATTCCAAATAACAGGATTCCAGCGCTATCCGTGCACTCAAATCCAAGTTGTACCATTTGGTACATTTCGTACCCATAAGTACGAATTTCAAAAACTACTTCCATCTCAATCTTATACTCCAACAGCAGTCTGACCGAATTCCAGGATTCCAGCTCTATCCGTTCCCCCAAATCCAAATTGTATCACAGGTAGCACCACTTAGTAATTTTCGTACCCTTACTACCTCAGTCCTACACTCCAATAGTTATCTTAATTTCAAATTTCAGGACTCAAACACTATCCGTCACCCTAATCCAAATTCTACCTCTATAGCCTACCGCGAACGGGTTGCAAATTCTAACTCTTTCCGTTTACTAAAATTCATACTTTAAATTAAAATAAATAAAATTAAAATACTTAAAATTCAGGATTCCAGTTCTATCCGTTCACCCAAATCCAAATTGTAATAAATTTAGTACCATTTAGTACTATTCGTACACATAAATACGAATTTCCAAAATTTCCCCAATCCTATGCTCCAACAATAATCTCAATTTCAAATTTCAGGATTCCAGCTCTGTCCGTTCACTCGAATCCCTATTGTACCAAATTTAGTGCTTTTCGAACACATAAGTACGAATTTCCAAAACCACCCTCATATCTCAGTCCTACACTTCACAGTAATCTTAATTCCAAATTTCAGGTTTCCAGCTACATACATACGTTCACCCAAATCCAAATTGTACTAAATTTAGTACCATTTAGTACTTTTCGTACCCATAAGTACGAATTTTCAAAACTACCTCAATTCTACACCCCACCAGTAATCTCCATTCCAAATTTCGAGATTCCAACTATATCCGTTCACCCAAATCCCCATTGTCCCAAATTTAGTACCATTTAGTACTTTTCATTCACATAAGTAAGAATTTCCAAAACTTCCCCAGTCCTACACTCCAACAGTAATATCAATTCCAAATTTCAGGAATCCAGCTCTATCCGTTCACTCAAATCCAAATTGTACTAAATTTAGTACCAATTATTACTTTTCGTACACTCAAGTTTCCAAAAAGCCTTTGGTGCATCTTTCTTACTCTTCATCAGTGATCCTCAGTCCAAATTTGAGGAATCAAGCCCTATCCGTTCACCCAAATCGAAACTGTACCAAATTTAGTGCTATTTAGTATTTTTCGTACCCTATGTACGAATTTCCAAAACTTCCACAATATTAAACTCCACCAGTAATCTCAGTTCCAAATTTAGAGATTCCAGCGCTATCCGTTCACCCAAATCCCCATTATACAAAATTTAGTTCCATTTAGTACTTTCCGCACACATAAGTACTAATTTCCAAAACCACCTTCATATCTCAATCCTACACTTCAACAGTAATATTAATTCCAAATTTCAGGTTTCCAGCTCTATCCGTTCATTCAAATCCAAATTGTACTAAATTTAGCACCATTTAGTACTTTTCGTACCCATAAGTACGAATTTTCAAAACTACCTCAATCCTACACCCCACCAGTAATCTCAATTCCAAATTTCGAGATTCCAGCTATTATCCGTTCACCCAAATCCCCATTGTATCAAATTTAGTACCATTTAGTACTTTTCATACACATAAGTACGAATTTCCAAAAGTTCTTCAATCCTACACTCCAACAGTAATCTCAATTCCAAATATCAGGATTCCAGCTCTATCCGTTCACCCAAATCCCTATTGTACCAAAACTACCTCATATAACTACCCTCATATCTCAAACCTACACTACAACAGTAACCTTAATTCCAAATTTCAGGTTTCCAGCTCTTTACGTTCACCCAAATCTAAATTGTACTAAATTTAGTACTTTTCGTACACATGATTGGTAATTTTCCAAACCATTTCCTTTTAGAAGCACCACTTCCCAACCTTGATTTCCATACCAAATTCCTATATTCCTGGGGCCTATTATTGATTTCATTCAAATTACAGATTTTGAAATTGAAAATTGAATAGTTATGACTGTACATCTCCATATACGATAAAATTCTTAATTGCAAATAAATCGTGGTAATATGCACAATTCTATTGCACTTTCATTGATTTGCAAACATTTAGTTATTACCAAAAAGACAGGTCCATACAGTTTTTAGTTGTTGTTATTTCTGGCCGATTTCTGAATTTATTCCCCTAATGTTGTCTTCAACAGCAACTCATTTGTTCATTTGCGTAATTGATGTTTATACACCATTATCACCAACTGCGACATCTTTATACACCATTATCACCAACTGCGACATCTGTCTTCTCTTTCTATTATTTAGTGGTTTACGATAAAATAAGTGCGCCTAGAAGTAAACTACAAAATTTGAAATTATGTGTGATCTCTTACGATATCAAGAAGTTATGGCATTGTTAATTTTACACATGTCTTGCAGAGGGCCAACTAAGTGAATAAGTACGTAATAATAATGAAAAATAAGGATTTTTGTTGTTGTCATTTTTTGTGGTTCCAGGACGAATTTTCTAAAACCCGGCCTTATCTCGCACATTTGCATCAACAGTGACCCACTGGTAAAATTTCAAGCTCCTAGCTTTAGCCGTTTTGACTGGGCGTTGATGATGAGTCAGTCAGTCAGTCAATCACTTATCACCAAGCACATTTATATATATAGATAGATGATATCCAACTTAACTAGTAAGGTCACAATATATAACACTGCTCAACAAAATTTAAAAAGTTGAATGTTTCAGGCGAAGTTGCAGTTGTTTCTAGATGAAATCGGCGAGTTATTTTCAAATCCGGTCCCTGTTTTTCTCCATCAGCTCTTGTTTTTGAGATATATGTAGCTCAAAATCGGTTTTTACGAGTTTAACCCAGACTTTCGTTATTTTCGGATACAAACAAATATTTTTTTGTGGGTTTTTCGACATTAATATATTAAGGAGATGTTGTACGCTCGATACAAATCGTTTTTGAAATAGTTATGGTGAGTATATATCAAAAAATATAGAAAATATACGACGAAAATAGCACTTTAAGCTATAATTACGTCATCGGGGGAAGTCATAGGATCTTCATATGGCAATGCGGATATGCTTAGGGTGTCTACTATATAGTCCAGTATTCAAATATATAATATAAAGTTCATACCGCCCATGATTCGACCATAACCTAAAAATCATCGCAGTTGGCGAAAAGCTCACATCCATAAATCAGACCAGGGACAAGAAACGATTTTGCTAGTAGAATCCTAATTTTTAACGGCGTAAACGAATGCGTAATCCACAAAGAACGCAATTTTGCATACGTCTGACCAGCAATAATATTAATGTGATCAAACCAACCCAGAGAGCTGTTAAGTGTAACACCTAAATTCTTTGCTTTTGATACAATGTCTATTTTTTGATTATAAATGTAGATATTTGGATGTGGCATGGTGAAGTTCTTATTCTTGTGCAGAATAATACATTGAGATTTAGTGGGGTTTAGTAATAAGCCATTGGCAGTCGCCCAATAATACACTCTAGATAGATCGGAGTTAAGTTTGTCAATACAATCATTAATGTCACTAATGGCGCAACTTAAGAAAATCTGAACATCATCTGCATACATGATGATTTGACTATCAGATAGTTGTTGGGGTAAATCATTTACGTATAGCGAGAAAAGCAATGGACCAATAATTGAACCTTGGGGTACTCCTGTAGGAACAATAAATGGTTTTGATTTTAAATTTCCAGCGCATACAGATTGTTGTCTGTTGGATAGATATGACATTATTAATTTTATTGCTGTAGACGTTGTTGAAAAATCTCCGCAGTTTCATACATAGATTCAGGTGATGTACAGAGTCGAAAGCCTAGGAATGGTCTAACAAGACAAGGAAACTTACTTTGTTTTCATCAATTTCATGTCTTATTGATTCAACAACTTCGACCAACGCGGTAACACAGCTGTTGTCTGCACGGAAACCAGACTGTCGATCAGATAACAAGGATTCTCGAGTAATGTACTGCATGATTTGGTTATGCAGTATTTTTTCAAAAACTTTGGATAGATAGCAAAGTATAGCTATCGGCCTATAATCAGCGTTCGATTTAGGTATAGGAATGATCTTGGCATGCCTCCAGATGGAAGTATAGACACTTGAACATAATATGGAATTGAAGAGGTAAGTAAAATGGGGTAAGAGACGTGGAAGCAATATTCGAACAAATTTGGGATCAATGCCGTCCAAACCAATTGCATGTGATTTTACACGTGTCAAGCTATTATATACTTCATCCTCTGTGACACATATGAACTCAAATGAACAATTAGGATCAAAATTTTTTGCATGATTATAATTGTCATAATATTGACTATCGATTTGCACTGCAGGTATGTTGACAAATGCACTGTTGAGTTCATTTACATCACCGTGATATGTGGTACTGGTCTTCGTCTTCCCAACTCCAATATCTTGCATTATGTTCCATTTGCTCCTGGAATCTAAGGCTGAATTAAATTTCGCCGAATAATAGTCTATTTTTGCTGCATTGATAATATTGTTGACTTTTTTCTAGCCTCATGGAATTCTTCTTTAAGTTCTGGAGTTTTGAAACGCTTCCATCTGTTAAAGGCTAGATCCCTTTCCTTGATGAATATTTTAATTGTGGAGTTAAACCAGGGTTTAGTGCTTGGCTTTGATTTTGTGGTTTTCAAGGGAACCGTCGCATTGTAGAGATTGAGAATATTATTTTGAATAAAGCCAATTTGTTTATCAACAGATAATTGATTATATATCTCATTCGAGTTTACTCCACAGAACATTTCATTTAACTGTGCGTAGTTCAATTTTTTGAAGCCACGATAGGTTGTTTGTGTAATTGCTCTCCTATATCAGAAGATTGTTGATCATCAATTATAGTCTACTAAAGTTTTGACAAGTTGATGGTGGCTCAGAACGCCAAGACACCGGTAAACTTTACACTCAGTTATCGGAGACCCAGGCTCGTATCCCAGCCTGGCTCATGCTGAAATTATTATTTATTTTTGCCTTGTTAAGGTGAAGGCCATTTATAGTGATATTTAATTAATTCTCTTTCGAGTTGAGCTTATTAGACCTATTATATACATACATTGAAAAATTTGGAGTCTATCGAAGTCCCACACATTCAACCATTACGCTACGTTTCACGGGTGGTTAAGCCGATCTTCAGGCGTACTGAATGTTGTTTTTGTGGCAGACGAAGGCAAAGCTTGGGAACTAGTATATATATCGCACTTCATTAGATGAATGCATATGCGAAATTATGTCAGTTAATTGAAACTCCAAATTTTCCTATAGTCCTGCTTGGTAATCCCATTTTTCAATGTTCACAAATACTATGGTAAGTTTTATTCCTACGTCATTAGTAATTGCTCTCCTATATCAGAAGATTTTTGATAATCAATTATTGTCTACTAAAGTTTTGACAAGTTGATGGTGGCTCAGAACGCTAAGACGCCGGCAACCTTGACACTCAGTTGTCGGAGATCCAGGTTCGAATCCCAGCCTGGCTCATGCTGAATTTTTTTTTTTTGTTTTTGCCTTATTAAGGCGAAGGCCATTTATAGTTATATTTAATTAATTCTCTTTCGAGTTGAGCAATGTTCACAAATACTATGGTAAGTTTTATTCCTACGTCATTAGTAATTGCTCTCCTATATAGGAAGATTTTTGATCATCAATTATTGTCTACTAAAGTTTTGACAAGTTGATGGTGGCTCAGAACGCTAAGACGCCCGCAACCTTGACACTCAGTTGTCGGAGACCCAGGTTCGAATCCCAGCCTGGCTAATGCTGAAATTATTTTTTGTTTTTGCCTTATTAATGCGAATGCCATTTATAGTTATATTTAATTAATTCTCTTTCGAGTTGAGCTTATTAGACCTATTATATACATTGAAAAACTAGGAGTCTACCGAAGTCCCACACATTCAACCATTACGCTACGTTTCACGGGTGGTTAAGCCGATCTTCAGCCGTATTGAATGTTGTTTTTGTTGCAGACGAAGGTAAAGCTTGGGAACTAGTATATATATCGCACTTTATTAGATAAATGCATATGCGAAATTATGTCAGTTAATTGAAACTCCAAACTTTTCCTATAGTCCTGCTTGGTAATCCCATTTTTCAATGTTCACAAATACTATAGTATGTTTTATTCCTACGTCATCAGTAATTGCTCTCCTATATCAGAAGATTTTTGATCATCAATTATTGTCTACTAAAGTTTTGACAAGTTGATGGTGGCTCAGAACGCTAAGACGCCGGCAACCTTGACACTCAGTTGTCGGAGACCCAGGTTCGAATCCTAGCCTGGCTCATGCTGAAATTATTTTTTATTTTTGCCTAATTAAGGCGAAGGTCATTTGTATATTTAACCACCCTTGAAACGTAGCGTAATGGTTGAATGTGTGGGACTTCGGTAGACTCCTAATTTGTCTATGTATATAATAGGTCTAATAAGCTCAACTCGAAAGAGAATTAATTAAATATCACTATAAATGACCTTCGCCTTAATAAGGCAAAAATAAAAATTAAATTATTGCATAAAACCCCAAAAACAAAATAGAATAACATTCAGGTATATGATTTATGAAAACGAAACAGATAAATGAAAATCATATTTTTCAAAATAATTATGTATTACTATATAAGAATTCTGAAAATGTATGTATATTTAAGTGAAATACATCAACATCAGGCAAAGGGTGCACGCACGCTCTTTGGGGGCGTAAATTTATTCACGTATACAGCATGTGGAGAGAACAAAACAATTCAGCCTCAGCTGAGCAGGCAATGAAGAAGGTTGTACGTCGCTTCTTTTGTTTTTTTTTGTTGTATGCGTTCCCTTAGCGAAATGACTATTAAGCATGTTATGTCTCCAATACTGAGGCAAACAACGCAATGTGCGTTGGTATGGGTTGCCTGATGCTGAAATACATCACAATTCCCTTCAAGCAATTTAAAGATAGTTTTTTCTTATGTTATAAATGAGGAACTTTTTAGTGTCTAATTTTCTGTAAAAATGCGACATTTGTCTAATATACAATAACAATTACATTGTTATCCCATTTGCATCGTATCCAGTCACCATTTAGAAAAAAATAGATAGGCAAATAACAATAACAATTCTGTATCATTATGATGTCTATCTAATTTCCATCGATCATTTGGATACAAATGAGATAGCTTACATTTATTTTTAGAACAGTTGTAATTTGAACAAATAAGACATTTGTATACAGATGATTATATGCGACGGTGGTGCAATGGTAAGCATGTCCGCTTTGCAATCTGTATGTCCGGGGTTCGATTACCAGGTCAGGTGACATCACATTTTTCAAATGACAAAATTAATATAAGCGACATTTCCTGAAAAATTGTAAAAACATACTCGCATAAAATATAATAAAAAATCAAAAAGTCAAAAATAACTCAAACAAAAGATTAATGACCAACGGGATCAACAATAATAAAAATACATAAAATAAAAAACAATTAAATAAAAAATACTTTTTGGTTTTTTTTTATTTATTATTATTATTTTCATCAATGTTTTAACTTATATTAATGTTTTATAGCTTATAATAATTTTGTCATTTAAAAAATATGTTGACGGGCCTGGGGATCGAACCCGGGCATTCAGATTACAGAGCGAGCATGCTTACCATTGCACCACCCATATTATCGTTTTAATATCTTTCTGCAGTGTCCAATTAGACACTCAAAAAAGTATCTAATGAGGGGAACAGTTCTTCCCGAGATCATGATCTTTTGGATAAGAATGCGACTATCGCATTCGTTTGTGCAATCTTATTCAAGTGACACATTGGACAATAAACAGATAGCAAATGTTGGCAGGGTTTATTTGATCCAACTTAAGATGGGGAAATATGTAGTGCATGATTATATTTGCTTACACTGCAAATTAACATAGCTCTATTTACCATTGACGTAAAACATGCGTTCCTCTCAATTAGTAATCATATTGTATGTATTTCTCCCCACCCTGCAAACCATTGGAAGATTGTTGGACGATTTTTCGATCAGATTTTTCTTCAAAGCTTCTTTCCGGCGATCTTTTAGCGAATTTTTATATAAAATTCACCCATGCGAGTAATTTGCCATTCGTAGGCGATTCTCAAAAATTATTGTTTATAATCAATCGCTACGACAAATTACCTGCTATGCTTCTCGCCGATCTTTCCGCGAAGTTGTGTTATGTTCCGCTATTGTTATAGCAGGCGAATAATATATAATTCTTCCGAACCCCGATCACGCGATTGTTACTAAAATTTTTGATTTGGTCGCTTATAATTCTCATATACACATTCTGCATAACTTTGGTATAAATGGCACGTAGTATATTATAAGTATTGACAAACATAGTACATGTCTGGGTTTTGCCAAGTGAAATTAAGAAAGATCCGAGGAGTAGTATAAACCACTGTATCATAAAGAATGATAAAAAATTATAACAAATCAGAAAATAAAACAAAAAGTATAAAAGTCAAAGACAACAAATGAAAGAAACAAAAAAAGAAGAAGAAGAATGAAAAATAAATTTTCTTTAATTTTTTGTTCATATTTTATTCTTCTTAAAATCTTCCAAATGATTCGTCAGCGAATCTTGCTTACGTCATTAGTAATTGCTCTCCTATATAGGAAGATTTTTGATCATCAATTATTGTCTACTAAAGTTTTGACAAGTTGATGGTGGCTCAGAACGCTAAGACGCCGGCAACCTTGACACTCAGTTGTCGGAGACCCAGGTTCGAATCCCAGCCTGGCTAATGCTGAAATTATTTTTTGTTTTTGCCTTATTAATGCGAATGCCATTTATAGTTATATTTAATTAATTCTCTTTCGAGTTGAGCTTATTAGACCTATTATATACATTGAAAAACTAGGAGTCTACCGAAGTCCCACACATTCAACCATTACGCTACGTTTCACGGGTGGTTAAGCCGATCTTCAGCCGTATTGAATGTTGTTTTTGTTGCAGACGAAGGTAAAGCTTGGGAACTAGTATATATATCGCACTTTATTAGATAAATGCATATGCGAAATTATGTCAGTTAATTGAAACTCCAAACTTTTCCTATAGTCCTGCTTGGTAATCCCATTTTTCAATGTTCACAAATACTATAGTATGTTTTATTCCTACGTCATCAGTAATTGCTCTCCTATATCAGAAGATTTTTGATCATCAATTATTGTCTACTAAAGTTTTGACAAGTTGATGGTGGCTCAGAACGCTAAGACGCCGGCAACCTTGACACTCAGTTGTCGGAGACCCAGGTTCGAATCCTAGCCTGGCTCATGCTGAAATTATTTTTTATTTTTGCCTAATTAAGGCGAAGGTCATTTGTATATTTAACCACCCTTGAAACGTAGCGTAATGGTTGAATGTGTGGGACTTCGGTAGACTCCTAATTTGTCTATGTATATAATAGGTCTAATAAGCTCAACTCGAAAGAGAATTAATTAAATATCACTATAAATGACCTTCGCCTTAATAAGGCAAAAATAAAAATTAAATTATTGCATAAAACCCCAAAAACAAAATAGAATAACATTCAGGTATATGATTTATGAAAACGAAACAGATAAATGAAAATCATATTTTTCAAAATAATTATGTATTACTATATAAGAATTCTGAAAATGTATGTATATTTAAGTGAAATACATCAACATCAGGCAAAGGGTGCACGCACGCTCTTTGGGGGCGTAAATTTATTCACGTATACAGCATGTGGAGAGAACAAAACAATTCAGCCTCAGCTGAGCAGGCAATGAAGAAGGTTGTACGTCGCTTCTTTTGTTTTTTTTTGTTGTATGCGTTCCCTTAGCGAAATGACTATTAAGCATGTTATGTCTCCAATACTGAGGCAAACAACGCAATGTGCGTTGGTATGGGTTGCCTGATGCTGAAATACATCACAATTCCCTTCAAGCAATTTAAAGATAGTTTTTTCTTATGTTATAAATGAGGAACTTTTTAGTGTCTAATTTTCTGTAAAAATGCGACATTTGTCTAATATACAATAACAATTACATTGTTATCCCATTTGCATCGTATCCAGTCACCATTTAGAAAAAAATAGATAGGCAAATAACAATAACAATTCTGTATCATTATGATGTCTATCTAATTTCCATCGATCATTTGGATACAAATGAGATAGCTTACATTTATTTTTAGAACAGTTGTAATTTGAACAAATAAGACATTTGTATACAGATGATTATATGCGACGGTGGTGCAATGGTAAGCATGTCCGCTTTGCAATCTGTATGTCCGGGGTTCGATTACCAGGTCAGGTGACATCACATTTTTCAAATGACAAAATTAATATAAGCGACATTTCCTGAAAAATTGTAAAAACATACTCGCATAAAATATAATAAAAAATCAAAAAGTCAAAAATAACTCAAACAAAAGATTAATGACCAACGGGATCAACAATAATAAAAATACATAAAATAAAAAACAATTAAATAAAAAATAAAAAATACTTTTTGGTTTTTTTTTTATTTATTATTATTATTTTCATCAATGTTTTAACTTATATTAATGTTTTATAGCTTATAATAATTTTGTCATTTAAAAAATATGTTGACGGGCCTGGGGATCGAACCCGGGCATTCAGATTACAGAGCGAGCATGCTTACCATTGCACCACCCATATTATCGTTTTAATATCTTTCTGCAGTGTCCAATTAGACACTCAAAAAAGTATCTAATGAGGGGAAAAGTTCTTCCCGAGATCATGATCTTTTGGATAAGAATGCGACTATCGCATTCGTTTGTGCAATCTTATTCAAGTGACACATTGGACAATAAACAGATAGCAAATGTTGGCAGGGTTTATTTGATCCAACTTAAGATGGGGAAATATGTAGTGCATGATTATATTTGCTTACACTGCAAATTAACATAGCTCTATTTACCATTGACGTAAAACATGCGTTCCTCTCAATTAGTAATCATATTGTATGTATTTCTCCCCACCCTGCAAACCATTGGAAGATTGTTGGACGATTTTTCGATCAGATTTTTCTTCAAAGCTTCTTTCCGGCGATCTTTTAGCGAATTTTTATATAAAATTCACCCATGCGAGTAATTTGCCATTCGTAGGCGATTCTCAAAAATTATTGTTTATAATCAATCGCTACGACAAATTACCTGCTATGCTTCTCGCCGATCTTTCCGCGAAGTTGTGTTATCTTCCGCTATTGTTATAGCAGGCGAATAATATATAATTCTTCCGAACCTCGATCACGCGATTGTTACTAAAATTTTTGATTTGGTCGCTTATAATTCTCATATACACATTCTGCATAACTTTGGTATAAATGGCACGTAGTATATTATAAGTATTGACAAACATAGTACATGTCTGGGTTTTGCCAAGTGAAATTAAGAAAGATCCGAGGAGTAGTATAAACCACTGTATCATACGAATGATAAAAAATTATAACAAATCAGAAAATAAAACAAAAAGTATAAAAGTCAAAGACAACAAATGAAAGAAACAAAAAAAAAAGAAGAAGAAGAATGAAAAATAAATTTTCTTTAATTTTTTGTTCATATTTTATTCTTCTTAAAATCTTCCAAATGATTCGTCAGCGAATCTTGCTCGCGAATCGCATTCCTTAAACACTTACTTTAGGTTGGTGTTACGCGGAAGATTTTTAGGCGATATCGCCTGCGAAAAATTATTCGCCCAGGAAAATCGCGTATTATTCTTAGACGATAGAAATGGTTTGCAGGGCATGAACGTTTTTTGGTTGTTAGGAATCGTTATGTATTTTGTATTAATATGCCCTCAACCAGTTTTGGCACATCGTTGATCTTTCATTTGGATTTTTGCTGACCACGTGTGCAGGTTAAATAAAGTGTAAAACTTTTTGAGCTTTTTAATATATTACAAAAGAAATTATAAAAAGAATTTTGGAAATGATGAAACTTTATTCATAGTCGTACTAAAACCATATATAGATGAATTTATTAATTAAGTGTGTAATCATTTTGAATGTACTAATATTGAAAGCACTAAATGGATGTTACCGTCGTTTCTCCATAGACATGTTTTATACCCTACCAAATTTCAGATACATAGGTAATGTGACTCAAACCTTAACAATAAGAAACCTTATATCACTCAGTTACTCAAAAAGTGACACATCTAAAACAATACAGTTTGAGCAAAACGCGTTTTAAATTGGCCATTGCAATTTGTCTTTCCAAAGATTTTAAATGTGGAGTTAAACCAGGGTTTAGTGCTTGGCTTTGATTTTGTGGTTTTCAAGGGAACCGTCGCATTGTAGAGATTGAGAATATTATTTTGAATAAAGCCAATTTGTTGATCAACAGATAATAGATTATATATCTCATTCGAGTTTACTCCACAGAACATTTCATTTAACTGTGCGTAGTTCAATTTTTTGAAGCCACGATAGGTTGTTTGTGTAATTGCTCTCCTATATCAGAAGATTTTTGATCATCAATTATTGTCTACTAAAGTTTTGACAAGTTGATGGTGGCTCAGAACGCCAAGACACCGGTAAACTTTACACTCAGTTATCGGAGACCCAGGCTCTTATCCCAGCCTGGCTCATGCTGAAATTATTATTTATTTTTGCCTTATTAAGGTGAAGGCCATTTATAGTGATATTTAATTAATTCTCTTTCGAGTTGAGCTTATTAGACCTATTATATACATACATTGAAAAATTTGGAGTCTATCGAAGTCCCACACATTCAACCATTACGCTACGTTTCACGGGTGGTTAAGCCGATCTTCAGGCGTACTGAATGTTGTTTTTGTGGCAGACGAAGGCAAAGCTTGGGAACTAGTATATATATATCGCACTTCATTAGATGAATGCATATGCGAAATTATGTCAGTTAATTGAAACTCCAAATTTTCCTATAGTCCTGCTTGGTAATCCCATTTTTCAATGTTCACAAATACTATGGTAAGTTTTATTCCTACGTCATTAGTAATTGCTCTCCTATATCAGAAGATTTTTGATAATCAATTATTGTCTACTAAAGTTTTGACAAGTTGATGGTGGCTCAGAACGCTAAGACGCCGGCAACCTTGACACTCAGTTGTCGGAGACCCAGGTTCGAATCCCAGCCTGGCTCATGCTGAAATTATTTTTTGTTTTTGCCTTATTAAGGCGAAGGCCATTTATAGTTATATTTAATTAATTCTCTTTCGAGTTGAGCAATGTTCACAATTACTATGGTAAGTTTTATTCCTACGTCATTAGTAATTGCTCTTCTATATCAGAAGACTTTTGATCATCAATTATTGTCTACTAAAGTTTTGACAAGTTGATGGTGGCACAGAACGCTACGACGCCGGCAACCTTGACACTCAGTTGTCGGAGACCCAGGTTTGAATCCCAGCCTGGCTCATGTTGAAGTTATTTTTTATATTTGCCTTATTAAGGCGAAGGTCATTTATAGTGATATTTAATTAATTCTTTTTCGAGTTGAGCTTATTAGACCTATTATATACATTGAAAAATTAGGAGCCTACCAAAGTCCCACACATTCAAACATTACGCTACGTTTCACGGGTGGTTAAGCCGATCTTCAGCCGTATTGAATGTTGTTTTTGTTGCAGACGAAGGTAAAGCTTGGGAACTAGTATATATATCGCACTTTATTAGATAAATGCATATGCGAAATTATGTCAGTTAATTGAAACTCCAAACTTTTCCTATAGTAATCCCATTTTTCAATGTTCACAAATACTATGGTATGTTTTATTCCTACGTCATCAGTAATTGCTCTCCTATATCAGAAGATTTTTGTTCATCAATTATTGTCTACTAAAGTTTTGACAAGTTGATGGTGGCTCAGAACGCTAAGACGCCGGCAACCTTGACACTCAGTTGTCGGAGACCCAGGTTCGAATCCTAGCCTAGCTCATGCTGAAATTATTTTTTATTTTTGCCTAATTAAGGCGAAGGTCATTTGTATATTTAACCACCCTTGAAACGTAGCGTAATGGTTGAATGTGTGGGACTTCGGTAGACTCCTAATTTGTCGATGTATATAATAGGTCTAATAAGCTCAACTCGAAAGAGAATTAATTAAATATCACTATAAATGACCTTCGCCTTAATAAGGCAAAAATAAAAATTAAATTATTGCATAAAACCCCAAAAACAAAATAGAATAACATTCAGGTTTATGATTTATGAAAGCGAAACAGATAAATGAAAATCATATTTTTCAAAATAATTATGTATTACTATATAAGAATTCTGAAAATGTATGTATATTTAAGTGAAATACATCAGCATCAGGCAAAGGGTGCACGCACGCTCTTTGGGGGCGTAAATTTATTCACGTATACAGCATGTGGAGAGAACAAAACAATTCAGCCTCAGCTGAGCAGGCAATGAAGAAGGTTGTACGTCGCTTCTTTTGTTTTTTTTGTTGTATGCGTTCCCTTAGCGAAATGACTATTAAGCATGTTATGTCTGCAATACTTAGGCAAACAACGCAATGTGCGTTGGTATGGGTTGCCTGACGCTGAAATACATCACAATTCTCTTCAAGCAATTTAAAGATAGTTTTATCTTATGTTATAAATGAGGAACTTTTTAGTGTCTAATTTTCTGTAAAAATGCGACATTTGTCTAATATACAATAACAATTACATTCCCAGTGGGAAAATGTAATCGATGGGAATCGAACGGGTAATACAGAGCCACTATGTTTTATTGATTACCGAATACATTATTCGTAACACGGTGCATGTCCTAGGAAAATAATATATTCCTTTATAGTATCCATAGAAAGCATCGTGTAATCAATGGGTATATTCTTTTATAGTTCTTTAGTAATATATAATGGAATTCATATACTGGAATGCATCGTATTATGTATGTATGTATTCTCTTTTTATAAGTAATTTATTCCCCCGTATGCCTTAAGTAATTTATTGGATTAAAATAGAAAACCATTAATTTTAATTCATTTTTTATTTATATTTAGAAATATAAGGATTTTATGTAGTTAAAAAAGTATTCATAGAATACAAAAAAAGAATATTCATTCATTAAAAACCGAAATTAAAATAGTTCATTAAATTTTTTAAAAAAAAATATAATAAAAAATCAAAAAGTCAAAAATAACTCAAAAAAAAAGATTAGTGACCAACGGATCAACAATAATAAAAATACATAAAATAAAAAACAATTAAATAAAAAATAAAAAATACTTTTTGTTTTTTTTTATTTATTATTATTATTTTCATCAATGTTCTAACTTATATTAATGTTTTATAGCTTATAATAATTTTGTCATTTAAAAAATATGTTGACGGGCCTGGGAATCGAACCCGGGCATTCAGATTACAGAGCGAGCATGCTTACCATTGCACCACCCATATTATCGTTTTAATATCTTTCTGCAGTGTCCAATTAGACACTCAAAAAAGTATCTAATGAGGGGAACAGTTCTTCCCGAGATCATGATCTTTTGGATAAGAATGCGACTATCGCATTCGTTTGTGCAATCTTATTCAAGTGACTCATTGGACAATAAACAGATAGCAAATGTTGGCAGGGTTTATTTGATCCAACTTAAGATGGGGAAATATGTAGTGCATGATTATATTTGCTTACACTGCAAATTAACATAGCTCTATTTACCATTGACGTAAAACATGCGTTCCTCTCAATTAGTATAAATATTGTATGTATTTCTCCCCATGAACGTATTTGGTTGTTAGGAATCGTTACCCAGCCAGCATGTTTTGAAATTTTTAATCAAATTCGAGTCATTTTTGATTCGACTGCACGATTAAAAAGCTAGAATATGAGCTCATTTTCTGATCATAAATGACTCCTATGTCGGTAGGAAAACATAACCTCAGGCGACTCGTCTAAGCAAATCATAAA
This sequence comes from Musca autumnalis, assembly GCF_047663935.1. Taxonomy (NCBI): domain Eukaryota; kingdom Metazoa; phylum Arthropoda; class Insecta; order Diptera; family Muscidae; genus Musca; species Musca autumnalis. Next base: position 293,902 of record NW_027412077.1, read on the forward strand.
TGAGTCTTCCTCTGCATTAGTTTCGAGTCATTTTTGCCCATTTTCTGATGGTATATAAAGTCTTTTTCGAGTCGTATTTCAATCATTTATTGGTGTTTTGTTGATTAATTTGGAACCCTTTTCGAGTCTTTTTAGAGTCATGTTTATAATCATTTATGAGTCTTTAGGGAGTCATTTATGAGTCATTTTATTAGACGAAATAAATTAAAAAGAATTTTGTTTTTATTCTTTTTTGTTTCTTTCCTTTGTTTTGTTGTCTTTTCTGCTTTGTTATATCTTTCAATTATCCTTTATGTTGCGCTGTGGTTAGTATACTGATTCTTCATTTCACTTGGCAAAACCTGTTGTGTTGTGTTTGTCTGTACCTTTAATATTATACGTTACATTTATATCAAAGTTTTGTAGAAAGTGTATATGAGAATTATTTACAACCAAACAAAAATAAAACAAAACAATCAGATTTTAGTCACCTAACAGTTCAAAATATGATCAGAAGATACATAATTATAATCACTTTTCAAACACCTGCATGACCCTTTTTTTATTAAGCATTTTTCAATCTTCCAGATGATTAATATGTGACAATAAATAAAAAAAAAAAATGGTCACATTTTAAACACATCAATGATTTATTTGTGATTGCTACACATTTGTTGTTGTATTATAAATTGTACTTTTTTAATCATTACAGGGAGTCACTTTCGAATCCCTTTCTGATCATACAAGCGACCTAATCAGTTTTTGATCACCAAAAGGACTCTAAAAAGACTCCGCAATGTGATTTTTGAAAAAACAGTCTTCCAAATGCTATCTGGGTATGTATTTTGTATTAATATGCCCTCAACCAGTTTTGGCACATCGTTGATCTTTCATTTGGATTTTTGCTGACCACGTGTGCAGGTTAAATAAAGCGTAAAACATTTTGAGCTTTTTAATATATTACAAAAGAAATTATAAAAAGAATTTTGGAAATGATGAAACTTTATTCATAGTCGTACTAAAAACATATATAGATGAATTTATTAATTAAGTGTGTATTCATTTTGAATGTAATAATATTGAAAGCACAAAATGGATGTTACCGACGTTTCTCCATAGACATGTTTTATACCCTACCAAATTTCAGATACATAGGTAATGTGACTCAAACCTTAAAAATAAGAAACCTTATATCACTCAGTTACTCAAAAAGTGACACATCTAAAACAATACAGTTTGAGCAAAACGCGTTTTAAATTGGCCATTGCAATTTGTCTTTCCAAAGATTTTAATTGTGGAGTTAAACCAGGGTTTAGTGCTTGGCTTTGATTTTGTGGTTTTCAAGGGAACCGTCGCATTGTAGAGATTGAGAATATTATTTTGAATAAAGCCAATTTGTTGATCAACAGATAATAGATTATATATCTCATTCGAGTTTACTCCACAGAACATTTCATTTAACTGTGCGTAGTTCAATTTTTTGAAGCCACGATAGGTTGTTTGTGTAATTGCTCTCCTATATCAGAAGATTTTTGATCATCAATTATTGTCTACTAAAGTTTTGACAAGTTGATGGTGGCTCAGAACGCCAAGACACCGGTAAACTTTACACTCAGTTATCGGAGACCCAGGCTCGTATCCCAGCCTGGCTCATGCTGAAATTATTATTTATTTTTGCCTTATTAAGGTGAAGGCCATTTATAGTGATATTTAATTAATTCTCTTTCGAGTTGAGCTTATTAGACCTATTATATACATACATTGAAAAATTTGGAGTCTATCGAAGTCCCACACATTCAACCATTACACTACGTTTCACGGGTGGTTAAGCCGATCTTCAGGCGTACTGAATGTTGTTTTTGTGGCAGACGAAGGCAAAGCTTGGGAACTAGTATATATATCGCACTTCATTAGATGAATGCATATGCGAAATTATGTCAGTTAATTGAAACTCCAAATTTTCCTATAGTCCTGCTTGGTAATCCCATTTTTCAATGTTCACAAATACTATGGTAAGTTTTATTCCTACGTCATTAGTAATTGCTCTCCTATATCAGAAGATTTTTGATAATCAATTATTGTCTACTAAAGTTTTGACAAGTTGATGGTGGCTCAGAACGCTAAGACGCCGGCAACCTTGACACTCAGTTGTCGGAGACCCAGATTGGAATCCCAGCCTGGCTCATGCTGAAATTATTTTTTTGTTTTTGCCTTATTAAGGCGAAGGCCATTTATAGTTATATTTAATTAATTCTCTTTCGAGTTGAGCAATGTTCACAAATACTATGGTAAGTTTTATTCCTACGTCATTAGTAATTGCTCTCCTATATAGGAAGATTTTTGATCATCAATTATTGTCTACTAAAGTTTTGACAAGTTGATGGTGGCTCAGAACGCTAAGACGCCGGCAACCTTGACACTCAGTTGTCGGAGACCCAGGTTCGAATCATAGCCTGGCTAATGCTGAAATTATTTTTTGTTTTTGCCTTATTAATGCGAATGCCATTTATAGTTATATTTAATTAATTCTCTTTCGAGTTGAGCTTATTAGACCTATTATATACATTGAAAAACTAGGAGTCTACCGAAGTCCCACACATTCAACCATTACGCTACGTTTCACGGGTGGTTAAGCCGATCTTCAGGCGTATTGAATGTAGTTTTTGTGGCAGCCGAAGGCAAAGCTTGAGAACTAGTATATATATCGCACTTCATTAGATAAATGCATATGCGAAATTATATCAGTTAATTAAAACTCCAAACTTTTTCTATAGTCCTGCTTGGTAATCCCATTTTTCAATGTTCACAATTACTATGGTAAGTTTTATTCCTACGTCATTAGTATTTGCTCTCCTATATCAGAAGACTTTTGATCATCAATTATTGTCTACTAAAGTTTTGACAAGTTGATGGTGGCACAGAACGCTACGACGCCGGCAACCTTGACACTCAGTTGTCGGAGACCCAGGTTTGAATCCCAGCCTGGCTCATGTTGAAGTTATTTTTTATATTTGCCTTATTAAGGCGAAGGTCATTTATAGTGATATTTAATTAATTATTTTTCGAGTTGAGCTTATTAGACCTATTATATACATTGAAAAATTAGGAGTCTACCGAAGTCCCACACATTCAAACATTACGCTACGTTTCACGGGTGGTTAAGCCGATCTTCAGCCGTATTGAATGTTGTTTTTGTTGCAGACGAAGGTAAAGCTTGGGAACTAGTATATATATCGCACTTTATTAGATAAATGCATATGCGAAATTATGTCAGTTAATTGAAACTCCAAACTTTTCCTATAGTCCTGCTTGGTAATCCCATTTTTCAATGTTCACAAATACTATGGTATGTTTTATTCCTACGTCATCAGTAATTGCTCTCCTATATCAGAAGATTTTTGATCATCAATTATTGTCTACTAAAGTTTTGACAAGTTGATGGTGGCTCAGAACGCTAAGACGCCGGCAACCTTGACACTCTGTTGTCGGAGACCCAGGTTCGAATCCTAGCCTAGCTCATGCTGAAATTATTTTTTATTTTTGCCTAATTAAGGCGAAGGTCATTTGTATATTTAACCACCCTTGTAGACTCCTAATTTGTCTATGTATATAATAGGTCTAATAAGCTCAACTCGAAAGAGAATTAATTAAATATCACTATAAATGACCTTCGCCTTAATAAGGCAAAAATAAAAATTAAATTATTGCATAAAACCCCAAAAACAAAATAGAATAACATTCAGGTATATGATTTATGAAAACGAAACAGATAAATAAAAATCATATTTTTCAAAATAATTATGTATTACTATATAAGAATTCTGAAAATGTATGTATATTTAAGTGAAATACATCAACATCAGGCAAAGGGTGCACGCACGCTCTTTGGGGGCGTAAATTTATTCACGTATACAGCATGTGGAGAGAACAAAACAATTCAGCCTCAGCTGAGCAGGCAATGAAGAAGGTTGTACGTCGCTTCATTTGTTTTTTTTTTTGTTGTATGCGTTCCCTTAGCGAAATGACTATTAAGCATGTTATGTCTCCAATACTAAGGCAAACAACGCAATGTGCGTTGGTATGGGTTGCCTGATGCTGAAATACATCACAATTCCCTTCAAGCAATTTAAAGATAGTTTTATCTTATGTTATAAATGAGGAACTTTTTAGTGTCTAATTTTCTGTAAAAATGCGACATTTGTCTAATATACAATAACAATTACATTGTTATCCCATTTGCATCGTATCCAGTCACCATTTAGAAAAAAATAGATAGGCAAATAACAATAACAATTCTGTATCATTATGATGTCTATCTAATTTCCATCGATCATTTGGATACAAATGAGATAGCTTACATTTATTTTTAGAACAGTTGTAATTTGAACAAATAAGACATTTGTATACAGATGATTATATGCGACGGTGGTGCAATGGTAAGCATGTCCGCTTTGCAATCTGTATGTCCGGGGTTCGATTACCAGGTCAGGTGACATCACATTTTTCAAATGACAAAATTAATATAAGCGACATTTCCTGAAAAATTGTAAAAACATACTCGCATAAAATATAATAAAAAATCAAAAAGTCAAAAATAACTCAAAAAAAAGATTAATGACCAACGGATCAACAATAATAAAAATACATAAAATAAAAAAGAATTAAATAAAAAATAAAAAATACTTTTTGTTTTTTTTTTATTTATTATTATTATTTTCATCAATGTTTTAACTTATATTAATGTTTTATAGCTTATAATAATTTTGTCATTTAAAAAATATGTTGACGGGCCTGGGGATCGAACCCGGGTATTCAGATTACAGAGCGAGCATGCTTACCATTGCACCACCCATATTATCGTTTTAATATCTTTCTGCAGTGTCCAATTAGACACTCAAAAAAGTATCTAATGAGGGGAACAGTTCTTCCCGAGATCATGATCTTTTGGATAAGAATGCGACTATCGCATTCGTTTGTGCAATCTTATTCAAGTGACTCATTGGACAATAAAAAGATAGCAAATGTTGGCAGGGTTTATTTGATCCAACTTAAGATGGGGAAATATGTAGTGCATGATTATATTTGCTTACACTGCAAATTAACATAGCTCTATTTACCATTGACGTAAAACATGGGTTCCTCTCAATTTGTAATAATATTGTATGTATTTCTCCCCATGAACGTATTTGGTTGTTAGGAATCGTTATGTATTTTGTATTAATATGCCCTCAACCAGTTTTGGCACATCGTTGATCTTTCATTTGGATTTTTGCTGACCACGTGTGCAGGTTAAATAAAGTGTAAAACATTTTGAGCTTTTTAATATATTACAAAAGAAATTATAAAAAGAATTTTGGAAATGATGAAACTTTATTCATATTCGTACTAAAAACATATATAGATGAATTTATTAATTAAGTGTGTAATCAATTTGAATGTACTAATATTGAAAGCACTAAATGGATGTTACCGACGTTTCTCCATAGACATGTTTTATACCCTACCAAATTTCAGATACATAGGTAATGTGACTCAAACCTTAAAAATAAGAAACCTTATATCACTCAGTTACTCAAAAAGTGACACATCTAAAACAAAACCGTTCGAGCAAAACGCGTTTTAAATTGGCCATTGCAATTTGACTTTCCAAATTAAAATGATTATTGCTCAAAAACTAAAGTAATTACTTGGATAATATTTTGCGAATAGCTAGCCAGATATCAGTGATATATGTTTGTGCATGACCAAGAAGTGTTTGAAGTGTTTTCGTGCTTCCTAAACTCAAAAAAACTTTTGAGTTGAATTCTGCGAATCTCATAGTAAATGTGCTGTGTCTCGTCGAGTTTTAGAGATATTGTTATGTTCAAAACCAATCCTTCAAACAGTTTTGAGGATGACAGTTATCCTCTGCGAGTATGAAGCTGTGTTCTATTGTTCGAACGTGGGAAAACATATCGATAGTAAATTGATAAAAGTTATTCGAGACAAGCCAGACTAGGGGAGCCATTGATTATCCTAGCAATCAGTCGGGAAGGGGGTTCGTGTCCGTCTTGATCTCAACTATATATCATCCTGAACATAAACAAGAAACAAATTTATAGACTCCCGGAAAATTAATAATAAGGGGGTTTTGGACTAGTTATCTGGCCAACACTGTACCCTTAGTGGTCCAGAATAAAGATAAAGTTGATGAAACAAAGTCAATCCTAGAGAGCAATGCAACCAAGCTTCAGATGTTGTTGACGTTTGAGCCTCATTACCCATCCCTACTGTAGTTTTAAAGGCTTTTGCATGATTGAAACCCCTAATGCTAACCTCTCTTCCCCTCCTTAATTCACCTCACCAAGTAAGAAAATTTCTTTATTTCTTAAGTCTATGGGCAAATTCCCTTACAGACTGCGATATTTGTAATATTCATAATTAAATACAAATTCTAAATTTTATAATATTAATTTTCAAAATTTTTTTTTAAAATTATAATACAATTATGAACAAAATTATATATTTAAACATATAAACAATAATATTTTAATCTAAAAATTGCTTTAAAAAAGATTTAAAAGATTCTCTTGAAGTATTAAAATCGATAACAGATATTCTGTTTAAATTATTAAAATTATGTAGAGCACCAACTAGTGGGCTATTTATAATATGTGCAATATTTAGCCTTTCATATTAAAGAGAGTAAGTTTATATCTCAAAAAATTCATTTTTGTTTTAATAATGTATGACTATTACTAGTTCAGGATCCTATCAAAGTATTATATATTAATAAAAGTTGGTATGAAAAATACAATAGATACATTTGTTACAGACTAATGGACTCAAAGCATTAAGTATGTGGTTATAAATAAGTAATAATACACTCGAAATAAATGAATATATTATTCTATGTATACTTGATATCTGTAAATTCTGATAAAAATTTCAGTGGGATTGAATCAACACAAAGTACAATTATTGTTAACAGTTGTTTGAAGGATTCCGAAATTAAAGGAACCACATAGCCTTTTTCTATTCGCCAGAGTAAAAGGTTTAGAAATTCAAGGGTTTTTTTAGGAACCGACTTTAATGAATATTGCGCGGATAGATAAAGGTTTTGTGAAATTTTAATTTTGGAAATATCCTTTTTTAGAGTTTATGAAAAAAAAAACAAAAAAAAATCAGAATTCATCCTGCATATGCAACTATTTTAATTTTGAATGTTTTGGTTTTAGGTTTTAACTTAATGATGTTTTTTTGTATCCTTGCATGTAAGGTCACACATTAACGATGATCCTTCGAGGCCTCGAATAATAATGGTATTGGTGTGTAAGGTTGATGCTGTGTATATGGTTTTATATGTGTTGGTTATATTTACGTAGAGATTCATAGTATTGGCTGTAATACTTGAAGCAGGTTAATTCTTAAAATGTTTGCATATATTTAGGAACTGCATATTAATATTGTATAACATAAATAATACTTATCACAATATTTAGATTCTAGAAACCAGGGTTTCGGACTCGGAGTCGGAGTCTACGAGTCGGAGTCGAGCAATTTTGCTGGAGTCGGAGTCTGAGTCGAAAAAAATAACTCGACTCCGACTCCGGGCAAATTTTTTTTCCACGTTATAGAAATATGACAGTAAATTTTGTACAAGAACATTTTTTTCAAAAATCATTATTTATTTTAAAAGAAAGGTATAAGAAAACATATATGCAAACGGTATATTATACTAAGTTAAGGGACAATTTACAGGATATTTACTATCCTCTGAAGTGTAGTCTATTCATCCCTATTTTGTTGATCCAATTTCTTTACATTTTCGCAAACAAAAGTAAAGTTTATTAAGTAAAGAAAAAAAGAAGTCTTACTGGTCTTCTCACGAGGGTCTATTAGTATTCTCGGCTTGTTTTTATGATAAGTAATCCTTGTCTTCTGTTAAGGACATTGTGGTCTCTATGGGAAATCTTACTGAATACCCTGTGACACAAAATGGAAGTCAAGATCTAGGGATGGAAAAATTCCTGTTCGGAATGAAAGCCCCAATGGAGAACCCCCAAGCGGAAATGTCTGAGTTATGACATAATGAATGAGATATGGTTTCATAATTTTTAGATGACATGTTTTTAGTTAAATAGAGTGAGGAACCTTTCTGTCAAACATGCTGTCCTTCTAGCTCAGTTCCTTCCATGTCCTTTTGCTCTTGAACTTAGAAAGTAAAACAAATCAATATTGTCACGTTTTCATTGTCCTTTATCAGTTTTACTATTTACTTTCTCAAAAAAACCGTATATTTATGTATTCGGTAAATTTCGCATAATCTATTAACTACATATGAAATTCGGATGGTTACGCTACTGAATTAGGGCATCCTATTCGTCGGTGGTCAACGACAAAATCATCCCGCCATAACTCATAAGTCTGACAAACGGCGAATCTTTCTTCTAGGATTCATTTAGATGTAGACATTCAAATAACAGGATGCGTCCACCAGGAACAGAGATAGTTCATGTGTATCCGAGTTTTCTACACAATCAATATCATATACGAAATTCAATGGAATATATACATAATCATAGAGTTTTCATGAGAAAGGATCGGGTAAAAGTGATAAAGGACAACGAAAACATGACAATATCGATTTCATGTCCTAATGGACCGACCCTACATAACATTTTTTTAGCAACATTTTTGTAGAATATTTTCATGCACGAAATCTCATCGTCTGCTAATTTTTCAGTTCCTGAAAACATCCACCTGCCTAAGTGCTGGGTAGTATACACAATATATCTCAAATATTTCAATAAAATTATTCACTCCACACTAAAGTCCAAATGTTGAGCTTTGGATTGTAGTTTAAGAGTATAAATATCATAGAATAGGTGGTCAAATTTTTAAGTTGATCGGAACAATATTGCCTTAGTATGAGCGTTGGATGGGAACAATTTATTTTATTTTGTATACCGCATATAAACTGTATTTTTCTCGAAATCGGCCACATAAATATATGACAATTGATTTATTAGTTTTCGAGCTAGAGTTGGCACCTCACAATGCTTTAATAAAAACAGGATTTCGTAGACGGCTTCAAAACATCGGAATATTTTTCTCTGTCAGATGAAGAAAAAAATCTGCCAAAAAGCTACGTAGTTTTCTCGAAAAAATTCATGAAACTTGAATTGCTTATAATTTTTATTGCATGTAGTCCTTATGATTTGTATTGCCCCTTCATTTTCACATATTTTGAAAGCTTAAAGATTTTCTCACGCGGAAGAATTCCGTCCAGAATATTCTCGTGCAAAAAAGGAAAATCGACAAAATCTTTCTAACTTTGCTGTTTGTCAATGTAGGATTCGGCAGAAACAATATTGATATGCTCAAATGTATTCGAACGAATGTCCTTTCTAATGAATATGTAAGGATAAACTAACACATTGGCCGATATAGGCCAAAATATACGAAAAAGTTAAAATTTTGTGCATATTTTATTCATTTTTAGTGGTATAGGAATTTACTCTCGGAGTCGACCCGGAGTCGGAGCCGGAGTCGTGAAAAAAACTTGTCTGGAGTCGGAGTCGAGCCACAAATACCTCGACTCCGAAACCTTGCTAGAAACAAACTCGGCTGGACTGGGATTCGAACCCACGAGCCCTAAACTGAACGATGACTGCAGCACCCGCCTGTCATAAATGATGCGCTAATGGGGTGTTTTCCAGCTTATACAAGATTTGAGATGGCTCCAAAATTATTCTGACGACTCCATCAATCCGACAAAAGGTCAGATGATATATTTTTGGCTCACTAGACAATGTTGGAACTATTGGTGTTGGCGGTTATGCACGTGGTATCTCTGCCCAATAGCTTGTTAACATGTATACTTGATGAATTTGATATGTCGATCAACCAGTTATAATGATTTTGATGTGGTTTCTTAAGACGTGAAGGGGTCAATATTGCTAGTATTTCAAGTGACAACGCTAAGACCTTCTTCTAAATTATCCGGAGTTTTGGCGTGTTATAATATCCTCACTAGGGCTTGTTATGTCTTCTATAATCTGTGGATTAGCAGGAAAACTGAACTGACATTCTTTTATAGATTGACACGTTTAATACGGCGGCAACGAAAAGTTAATCCTACTTTACACACACTGATATTGTTGTAAAGGAGGAATAATTTTGAAATCTGTATGGTACAGAGAAAAAAACATATGTTTGTAAAACCAAAAAAAAAAAAAAAACAAATTGATTAGTTTGAGCACTGGTATGGTTTCTTACCTCAAATTTTCTACACGAAATGTCTAGACACGCTATTATAAATCGATAGGATATTCGTACAAATGCCAAAATTTTCCGGAATTTTCTGTTGACAACAATTTAAGGACATTTCTTGGTTTAATAAAACCCGATTAGAAAATTTTTGTTTCACGAAATTACCTTTGGGTTATATCTGAGCAGAGGTTTTGATTTAAATAAAAGTGGAATGGATTAAAATAGTTCACTGATTTCAAGAGTATTTAAGGATTTCGGTGTAATCTACACTTCGATTTGCTTGGAATACATTGGCAATTCACTTTTTCCTTTTAAGTTTGTTGGCTATCAGAAGTTTTTCAGCTTAACTTAGTCTTGTCTTCTGTATGTCAATCATTCCAAAGAAATATCATAATGTGATTCAAAGTTATTGGAGCGAAGGTACTAAAATTAGCCATGGATTCACCACGCAGTTTCATATTAATGTGAGAGATCTTAACTGACACATACTAGTATATAAAATCCATACAAATCTTTCGGAGTTCTCACTAACACGTAGAACCTCGGTTATCCGAACTCTCCAAAAACTGGTACAATAAGAAAAATATATAGTTAACAAAAATTAACGTCCTAACCGGGACTCGAACCCGACCTGCTTCGACTGGGAAGCGGCAACACTTCCTCTAGCCCACTGGATATGTTGTGGGCGGCTTCGTTAAATGTATCCACCAGTCGTTGAGAGCTGTCCCGTTAACAGAGGAAGTTTCCTAATTTTGTAGATACTAAAAATAAAAAAGGGTTGTGCGCGAACATATCAACAACATCCCAGCGAACATTTTCTTTTGGTATTGAAATTAAAAATAAGTTGTTTTGATGTATCATGATTTCACCAAAAAACCGAGTAATATCGATCATTGTATAACGATATTAATCGGAATCAGCCGATGAAATCATGATCTCCTGACCTTGGCGTGGTAAGTTCCCATTAATTTGTCCTCCAGGTCTTCGAACTCATAATAGGAGCTTCCTATTTTCTTTCTTACTCTAGTTTGCAGAAATACAGGAGCAAGTTTGACGTTAAAATTTTTTCCTGCGCTGCTTTGTGCAAAGTTCCTTCGGAATATTAACTGGCCTTCGGAAAATGAGTTTGGTCTGGTCCGTAAGTTGTAGTGGTCCCTATTGTTTACATTTGCTTCTTTAATGTTATTTTCAGTTCTTTCCGAACAAGTTGAAGCTGGTCTTCGCGTTTAATAGCACTAGTTGGTTCATCAAGTAAATTTATGTTTTTTAACAAGGCATATGTGTCCCCATGGGTAATCATATTGAGCCCGAATGTTGCGAAATAGGGTGAACACTTAATAGCTTTTTGAAAAGAGTTTCTTAGGGCGCAGCTAATGTAGGTTAAGTGTTCATCCCATAACCTTTGGTCGCTTTTTAAATAAGCCCGCAGGCTTGCAATAATGGACCTATTGACGCGTCCGGACGCATTTGCTTGTGGTGAATACAGTGCGGTGTAAACGTGGTTTATACCGAATTTAGTTAAAAATGAATTGAATTCGTTGCATTTGAATGGGTACCATTATCACTAACAATTTGTTCCGGCACACCGAATGCATGGAAAAAATTTTTTAGCAAAAATTCTTGTATAGGACCAGACTTACATTTTTTTAATGGACATAACCAGTGGTACTTGGTTAAATGGTCCAAGACAATTAGAATGCCAATGTACCCGTTTTTAGACCTTGGGTATGGGCCTAAAAGTTCAACATACAACCTTTGAAACGGAAGGATAGTTTGAATAGGTTTACCCATTTCGGGTCTCAGGACAACATTGGGATATTTTGTTGTTTTGCATGTTATGCAATTACGTATGTACTCGCGGACATCGGTGACCATCCCGGGCCAGAAAAAGTGCTTCCGGATGAGTTCAAGCGTTTTTCCCATACCACCGTGAGAAGCAATGGGAGAGTTTTGGAATCTAATAATTAGTGGATGTCTTAGTTTTTCAGGGATCTACAACTTCCAGCTTAAGGTTTCTTGGTCCTGATTCCCACTATATTGCTCTGTCCGAATATAAATGTAATTGTCAACTATTTTAACGTCTGGGTATTTTGAAGGATTTTCTTTGATTTTATTCCTCAATTGCCATCATCAAAGCAAGGAGAATTTAAATCTATTTCCGGAAATATCTATATCCGGAAATTCTGAAATATCATCTATATGGAACCTGGATAAGGCATCCGGTACCACATGGCCTTTGCCTTTCCTATGACTTATGGTGAATTTGTACGACTGCAATTTGAACACCCATCGGGCCAATCTACCAGTTAAATCAGGTTGTTTCATCAACCAAACCAGGGATGAGTGGTCGGTTACTACCTCAAAGTCCTGCAACTCGAGGTAGCACCTAAATTTTTTAATAGCCTCAATCGCTGTAAGACACTCCCGTTCGGTTACACTGTAATTCCTTTGGGCATTGTTCAGCTTTCGAGACATAAAAGCTATAGGCTTTTCATGACCCTCCTCATCTAATTGGACCAACACTGCGCCTATTCCAATGCAGTGCAAATAAAATTTTTTCGTGAATCTGGATTGGAGAGTATAGGGGCAGTGGTCAATAAAGTTTTGATGGTTTCAATAGATCGTTGGGCATCTGCGGTCCATTTGAATTTTCGTTTTGTGGAAAGGGTCTCGGAGATGGGAAAGGTGACTGTGGAGAAATTCTGAATAAATCTCCTATACGTGAACGTGAAGGGGTCAATATTGCTAGTATTTCAAGTGACAACGCTAAGACCTTCTTCTAAATTATCCGGAGTTTTGGCGTGTTATAATATCCTCACTAGGGCTTGTTATGTCTTCTATAATCTGTGGATTAGCAGGAAAACTGAACTGACATTCTTTTATAGATTGACACGTTTAATACGGCGGCAACGAAAAGTTAATCCTACTTTACACACACTGATATTGTTGTAAAGGAGGAATAATTTTGAAATCTGTATGGTACAGAGAAAAAAACATATGTTTGTAAAACCAAAAAAAAAAAAAAAAAACAAATTGATTAGTTTGAGCACTGGTATGGTTTCTTACCTCAAATTTTCTACACGAAATGTCTAGACACGCTATTATAAATCGATAGGATATTCGTACAAATGCCAAAATTTTCCGGAATTTTCTGTTGACAACAATTTAAGGACATTTCTTGGTTTAATAAAACCCGATTAGAAAATTTTTGTTTCACGAAATTACCTTTGGGTTATATCTGAGCAGAGGTTTTGATTTAAATAAAAGTGGAATGGATTAAAATAGTTCACTGATTTCAAGAGTATTTAAGGATTTCGGTGTAATCTACACTTCGATTTGCTTGGAATACATTGGCAATTCACTTTTTCCTTTTAAGTTTGTTGGCTATCAGAAGTTTTTCAGCTTAACTTAGTCTTGTCTTCTGTATGTCAATCATTCCAAAGAAATATCATAATGTGATTCAAAGTTATTGGAGCGAAGGTACTAAAATTAGCCATGGATTCACCACGCAGTTTCATATTAATGTGAGAGATCTTAACTGACACATACTAGTATATAAAATCCATACAAATCTTTCGGAGTTCTCACTAACACGTAGAACCTCGGTTATCCGAACTCTCCAAAAACTGGTACAATAAGAAAAATATATAGTTAACAAAAATTAACGTCCTAACCGGGACTCGAACCCGACCTGCTTCGACTGGGAAGCGGCAACACTTCCTCTAGCCCACTGGATATGTTGTGGGCGGCTTCGTTAAATGTATCCACCAGTCGTTGAGAGCTGTCCCGTTAACAGAGGAAGTTTCCTAATTTTGTAGGTACTAAAAATAAAAAAGGGTTGTGCGCGAACATATCAACAACATCCCAGCGAACATTTTCTTTTGGTATTGAAATTAAAAATAAGTTGTTTTGATGTATCATGATTTCACCAAAAAACCGAGTAATATCGATCATTGTATAACGATATTAATCGGAATCAGCCGATGAAATCATGATCTCCTGACCTTGGCGTGGTAAGTTCCCATTAATTTGTCCTCCAGGTCTTCGAACTCATAATAGGAGCTTCCTATTTTCTTTCTTACTCTAGTTTGCAGAAATACAGGAGCAAGTTTGACGTTAAAATTTTTTCCTGCGCTGCTTTGTGCAAAGTTCCTTCGGAATATTAACTGGCCTTCGGAAAATGAGTTTGGTCTGGTCCGTAAGTTGTAGTGGTCCCTATTGTTTAAATTTGCTTCTTTAATGTTATTTTCAGTTCTTTCCGAACAAGTTGAAGCTGGTCTTCGCGTTTAATAGCACTAGTTGGTTCATCAAGTAAATTTATGTTTTTTAACAAGGCATATGTGTCCCCATGGGTAATCATATTGAGCCCGAATGTTGCGAAATAGGGTGAACACTTAATAGCTTTTTGAAAAGAGTTTCTTAGGGCGCAGCTAATGTAGGTTAAGTGTTCATCCCATAACCTTTGGTCGCTTTTTAAATAAGCCCGCAGGCTTGCAATAATGGACCTATTGACGCGTCCGGACGCATTTGCTTGTGGTGAATACAGTGCGGTGTAAACGTGGTTTATACCGAATTTAGTTAAAAATGAATTGAATTCGTTGCATTTGAATGGGTACCATTATCACTAACAATTTGTTCCGGCACACCGAATGCATGGAAAAAATTTTTTAGCAAAAATTCTTGTATAGGACCAGACTTACATTTTTTTAATGGACATAACCAGTGGTACTTGGTTAAATGGTCCAAGACAATTAGAATGCCAATGTACCCGTTTTTAGACCTTGGGTATGGGCCTAAAAGTTCAACATACAACCTTTGAAACGGAAGGATAGTTTGAATAGGTTTACCCATTTCGGGTCTCAGGACAACATTGGGATATTTTGTTGTTTTGCATGTTATGCAATTACGTATGTACTCGCGGACATCGGTGACCATCCCGGGCCAGAAAAAGTGCTTCCGGATGAGTTCAAGCGTTTTTCCCATACCACCGTGAGAAGCAATGGGAGAGTTTTGGAATCTAATAATTAGTGGATGTCTTAGTTTTTCAGGGATCTACAACTTCCAGCTTAAGGTTTCTTGGTCCTGATTCCCACTATATTGCTCTGTCCGAATATAAATGTAATTGTCAACTATTTTAACGTCTGGGTATTTTGAAGGATTTTCTTTGATTTTATTCCTCAATTGCCATCATCAAAGCAAGGAGAATTTAAATCTATTTCCGGAAATATCTATATCCGGAAATTCTGAAATATCATCTATATGGAACCTGGATAAGGCATCCGGTACCACATGGCCTTTGCCTTTCCTATGACTTATGGTGAATTTGTACGACTGCAATTTGAACACCCATCGGGCCAATCTACCAGTTAAATCAGGTTGTTTCATCAACCAAACCAGGGATGAGTGGTCGGTTACTACCTCAAAGTCCTGCAACTCGAGGTAGCACCTAAATTTTTTAATAGCCTCAATCGCTGTAAGACACTCCCGTTCGGTTACACTGTAATTCCTTTGGGCATTGTTCAGCTTTCGAGACATAAAAGCTATAGGCTTTTCATGACCCTCCTCATCTAATTGGACCAACACTGCGCCTATTCCAATGCAGTGCAAATAAAATTTTTTCGTGAATCTGGATTGGAGAGTATAGGGGCAGTGGTCAATAAAGTTTTGATGGTTTCAATAGATCGTTGGGCATCTGCGGTCCATTTGAATTTTCGTTTTGTGGAAAGGGTCTCGGAGATGGGAAAGGTGACTGTGGAGAAATTCTGAATAAATCTCCTATACCATCCCACGAGACTTAAAAACCCTCGTACTTGTCGGACACTCTTTGGATTGGGCCAGTTAACTATAGAGTCAACCTTCTCGGGGTCGGTTTGTATGCCCCCACTGCCAATAACGTAGCTTAGATATTTAGTTTGGGTTACGCAAAACTGGCTTTTTTCGACATTTAACGTCAAATTAGCTTTGCGAAATTCTTGGGCTATGCGTACAAGTACAGCTAAATGACTACTAAAGTCTTCTGACACGATGACAATATCGTCTAGATAGCCAAATACGCAGAATCTTAAGTCAGGTGGAATGATCATATCTATGAGGCGGCACATTGTCTGGGGGGCTGTACAGAGCCCGAAAGGCATCAATACAAATTGATACAGTGGCCTTCCGGGCACTGTAAACGCTGTTAGCGCTTTAGCCTCATCCTTTAATCCTATCTGCCAGTACGCATATTTCAAATCAAGCTTCGTGATTATATTTGCCTTAGGTAATCTGGCGAAAATGCCCTCAATACTTGGCAGAGGATATGCATCTATTTTTGTCACTAAATTTAATTTTCTTGCGTCTAGGCATAGGCGGACTTTATTAGGTTTAACAACCATCTAATTCCTTATACATCAAGTCCTCTACTGCGGGGCATACTGGATAGAATCTCTGTTTCGCCGGTTTGGCGTCACCTATGTCTATGTTATGCCGTAGATAAGAAGTCCTACCTAGACCTTGCTTTGCAAAACTGGGAAATAGTTCCACAATACTCTTTAACTGCAATTGTTGACTAATTGACAAAGGATAATTGAACTTTTCTTCAGTATCCATAGTATTCATCTAAGATGGATACTATGGATGAAAAACCGAGGGAATTGGGAGGATAATTCGTTATTAAATTATCCAAAATAGTTGGGGCTAAAGAGAATAGTTTCCAAAAATCTAATCCAAAAATCAGTCGTTCTGTTATGGTAGAAACTATTAACAGTTTTAATTTATGACTTTCTCCACGGAAATTTACATCTACTGCTAGTGACCCTTTGAACGGAACCGTCCGCGGTTTTGACCCCAGTTTTTCCGGGTGTAAATTCGGGTAAATTTAAAAAATCGTGCATGGCCGACACATGAGATGTTGGCGCCGGTATCTAGCAACCCGTATTCTACAAAATTTAAAAATGCTACTTTTGCGTAAAATCGCTTATCAGACAGGTTATTTATGATTGAAGAGATTACATACATGGCAGTGGATTTACGCCGTTTGTAATAACACCTTAGACGGCGAGTAGATCGTTTTGGGGATTTGGCTTTTGTAAAGGACAATTCCGCTACTTCGAATATCTGCCTTCTTTTCTCAAGATATTCTCTATAGCGTTCATGGTATGGCCTAAGTGGGTATAGGGTTGGTTTGGGCTTGGCATGGGATTTCTCCGCTTTTAGAATGGATGAGGTTATGGATGGGCTGTCTGTCTTTTGTGGGGTAAAAGGGTCCTTTCCCACTAAGGATGAGTCCGAAGTGGGTTTTGGCTCAATGAGTTTTTGATTGGGCTGACAACTTCCTACGAGAACAATTTACGCATTGCGGTTTGTAGACGTTTTTGATACCGCATCCGTAGCAAAAAACTGTACGATTGAAAAGATATGATATGATATTGTTGAAATAAAAGTCGGGTTGACTAGTTATCTGGCCAATACTGTACCCTTAGTGGGCCAGAATAAAGATACAGTTGATGAAACAAAGTCAATCCTACAGAGCAATGCAACCAAACTTCAGATGTTGTTGAAGTATGAGCCTCATTACCCATCCCTACCGTAGTTTCAAAGGCTTGTGCATGATTGAAACCCCAAATGCTAACCTCTCTTCCCCTCCTTAATTCACCTCACCAAGTAAAAAAAAGGTGCAGAAATTAGCCTTTCATATTAATGAGAGTAAGTTTATATCTCAAAAAGATCATTCTTGTTTTAATAATGTATGACTGTTATTAGTTCAGGACCCTATCAAAGTATTCTATATTAATAAAAGTTGGTTTGAAAATACAATATATACATTTGTTACAGACTAATGGACTCAAAGCATTAAGTATGTGATTATAAATAAGTAATAATACACTTGAAATAATTGAATATATCATTCGATGTATACTTGATATCTGTTAATTCTGATTAAAATTTCAGTGGGATTGAATCAACACAAAGTACAATTATTGTTAACAGTTGTTTGACGGATTGCGAAATTAAAGGAACCACATAGCCTTCTTCTATACGCCAGAGTAAAATATTTGGAAATTCAAGGGTTTTTTAGGAACCGACTTTAATGAATGTTGCGTGGATAGATAAAGGTTTTGTGAACTTTTAATTTTGGAAATACCCTTTTTTTAGAGTTTATAAAAAAAAAAACAAAAAATCAGAATTTCTCCTGCATATGCAACTATTTTAATTTTGAATGTTTTGGTTTTAGGTTTTAACTTACTAATGTTTTTTTGTTTGTATCCTTGCATGTAAGGTCACACATTAACGATGATCCTTCGAGGCCTCGACGAATAATGGCATTGCTGTGTAAGGATGGCTGCAATAATTGAAGCAGGTTAATTCTTAAAATGTTTGCATAAGTTTAGGAACTGCATATTAATATTGTATAACATAAATAATACTTATCACAATATTTAGATACTAGAAACAAACTCGGCTGGACTGTGATTCGAACCCACGAGCCCTAAACTGAACGATGACTGCAGCACCCGCCTGTCATCTGGGCTACTGAGGCGCTTTGCGTGTGATGTGCTAATGGGGTGTTTTCCAGCTTAAACAAGATTTGAGATGGCTCCAAAATTATTCTGACGACTCCGTCAATCCGACAAAAGGTCAGATGATATATTTTTGGCTCACCCACTAGACAATGTCGGAACTATTGGTGTTGGCAGTTATGCCCAATAGCTTGCTAGCATGTATACTTGATGAATTTGATATGTCGATCAACCAGTTATAATGATTTTGATGTGGTTTCTTAAGACGTGAAGGGGTCAATATTGCTAGTATTTCAAGTGACAACGCTAAGACCTTCTTCTAAATTATCCGGAGTTTTGGCGTGTTATAATATCTTCACTAGGGTTTGTTGTGTCTTCTACAATCTGTGGATTAGAAGGAAAACTGAACTGACATTCTTTTATAGATTGACACGATTAATACGGCGGCAACGAAAAGTTAATCCTCCGTTACACATACACTGGTTATTGTTGTAAAGGAGGAATTATTTTTAAATCTGTATGGTACAGAGAAAAAAAATTTGTTTACAAAACCAAAAAAAAAAAAATTGGTTTGTTTGAGCACTGGTATGGTTGCTTACCTCAAATTTTCTACACGAAATGTCTAGACAGGCTATTTTAAATCGATAGGATTTTCGTACAACTGCCAAAATTTTCCGGAATTTGCTGGTGACAACAATTTAAGGACATTTCTTGGTTAAATAAAACCAGATTTGAAAGCTTTTTTCCACGAAATTACCTTTGGGTTATATCTGAGCAGAGGTTTTGATTTAAATAAAAGTGGAATGGATTCAAATAGTTCACTGATTTCAATAGTATTTAAGGATTTCGGTGTACTCTACACTTCGATTTGCTTGGAATACTTTGGCAATTCACTTTTTCCTTTTAAGTTTGTTGGCTATCAGAAGTTTCTCCGCTTAACTTAGTCTTGTCTTCTGTACGTGAATCAAGCAAAAGAAATATCATAATGTGATTCAAAGTTATTGGAGCGAAGGTACTAAAATTAGCCATGGATTCACCACGCAGTTTCATATTAATGTGAGAGATCTTAACTGACACATACTAGTAGATAAAAGCCATACAAATCTTTCGGTATTCTCACTAACACATAGAACCTCGGTTATCCGAACTCTCCAAAAATTGGTACAATAAGAAAAATATATAATTAACAAAAATTAACGTCC
>NW_027412078.1:0-71873 GCF_047663935.1 Musca autumnalis
AAATTTCACCGGAGATGACTTTCCCAATATAAAAGTTCACCGGGCATGACTTTCCCAATACAAAAGTTCACCTGGCACGACTTTCCCAATACAAAAGTTCACCGGAGATGACTTTCCCAATACAAAAGTTCACCGGAGATGACTTTCCCAATACAAAAGTTCACCGGGCATGACTTTCCCAATACAAAAGTTCACCGGAGATGACTTTCCCAATACAAAAGTTCACCGGGCATGACTTTCCCAATATAAAATTTCACCGGGCATGACTTTCCCCAATACAAAAGTTCACCGGAGATGACTTTCCCAATACAAAAGTTCACCGGAGATGACTTTTCCCATACAAAAGTTCACCGGAGATGACTTTCCCAATACAAAAGTTCACCGGGCATGACTTTCCCAAAACAAAAGTTCACCGGGCATGACTTTCCCAATACAAAAGTTCACCGGAGATGACTTTCCCAATACAAAAGTTCACCGGAGATGACTTTCCCAATACAAAAGTTCACCGGAGATGACTTTCCCAATACAAAAGTTCACCGGAGATTACTTTTCCCATACAAAAGTTCACCGGAGATGACTTTTCCCATACAAAAGTTCACCGAGCATGACTTTCCCAATACAAAAGTTCACCGGGCATGACTTTTCCAATACAAAAGTTCACCGGGCATGACTTTCCCAATACAAAAGTTCACCGGAGATGACTTTTCCCATACAAAAGTTCACCGGAGATGACTTTTCCCATACAAAAGTTCACCGGAGATGACTTTCCCAATACAAAAGTTCACCGGAGATGACTTTCCCAATAGAAAAGTTCACCGGAGATGACTTTTCCCAATACAAAAGTTCACCGGGCATGACTTTCCCAAAACAAAAGTTCACCGGAGATGACTTTCCCAATACAAAAGTTCACCGGGCATGACTTTCCCAATACAAAAGTTCACCGGAGATGACTTTCCCATACAAAAGTTCACCGGAGATGACTTTCCCAATACAAAAGTTCACCGGAGATGACTTTCCCAATACAAAAGTTCACCGGGCATGACTTTCCCAATACAAAAGTTCACCGGAGATGACTTTCCCATACAAAAGTTCACCGGAGATGACTTTCCCAATACAAAAGTTCACCGGGCACGACTTTCCCAATACAAAAGTTCACCGGAGATGACTTTCCCAATATAAAAGTTCACCGGGCATGACTTTCCCAATACAAAAGTTCACCGGGCACGACTTTCCCAATACAAAATTCACCGGAGATGACTTTCCCAATACAAAAGTTCACCGGAGATGACTTTCCCAATACAAAAGTTCACCGGAGATGACTTTTCCCATACAAAAGTTCACCGGAGATGACTTTCCCAATACAAAAGTTCACCGGGCATGACTTTCCCAAAACAAAAGTTCACCGGGCATGACTTTCCCAATACAAAAGTTCACCGGAGATGCCTTTCCCAATACAAAAGTTCACCGGAGATGACTTTCCCAATACAAAAGTTCACCGGAGATGACTTTTCCCATACAAAAGTTCACCGGAGATGACTTTTCCCATACAAAAGTTCACCGGAGATGACTTTCCCAATACAAAAGTTCACCGGGCATGACTTTCCCAATACAAAAGTTCACCGGAGATGACTTTCCCATACAAAAGTTCACCGGAGATGACTTTCCCAATACAAAAGTTCACCGGGCACGACTTTCCCAATACAAAATTTCACCGGAGATGACTTTCCCAATATAAAAGTTCACCGGGCATGACTTTCCCAATACAAAAGTTCACCGGGCACGACTTTCCCAATACAAAAGTTCACCGGAGATGACTTTCCCAATACAAAAGTTCACCGGAGATGACTTTCCCAATACAAAAGTTCACCGGGCATGACTTTCCCAATACAAAAGTTCACCGGAGATGACTTTCCCAATACAAAAGTTCACCGGGCATGACTTTCCCAATATAAAATTTCACCGGGCATGACTTTCCCAATACAAAAGTTCACCGGAGATGACTTTCCCAATACAAAAGTTCACCGGAGATGACTTTTCCCATACAAAAGTTCACCGGAGATGACTTTCCCAATACAAAAGTTCACCGGGCATGACTTTCCCAAAACAAAAGTTCACCGGGCATGACTTTCCCAATACAAAAGTTCACCGGAGATGACTTTCCCAATACAAAAGTTCACCGGAGATGACTTTCCCAATACAAAAGTTCACCGGAGATGACTTTCCCAATACAAAAGTTCACCGGAGATGACTTTTCCCATACAAAAGTTCACCGGAGATGACTTTTCCCATACAAAAGTTCACCGAGCATGACTTTCCCAATACAAAAGTTCACCGGGCATGACTTTTCCAATACAAAAGTTCACCGGGCATGACTTTCCCAATACAAAAGTTCACCGGAGATGACTTTTCCCATACAAAAGTTCACCGGAGATGACTTTTCCCATACAAAAGTTCACCGGAGATGACTTTCCCAATACAAAAGTTCACCGGAGATGACTTTCCCAATACAAAAGTTCACCGGAGATGACTTTTCCCATACAAAAGTTCACCGGAGATGACTTTCCCAATACAAAAGTTCACCGGAGATGACTTTCCCAATACAAAAGTTCACCGGAGATGACTTTTCCCATACAAAAGTTCACCGGAGATGACTTTCCCAATACAAAAGTTCACCGGAGATGACTTTCCCAATACAAAAGTTCACCGGAGATGACTTTTCCCATACAAAAGTTCACCGGAGATGACTTCCCAATATAAAAGTTCACCGGAGATGACTTTTCCCATACAAAAGTTCACCGGAGATGACTTTCCCAATACAAAAGTTCACCGGAGATGACTTTCCCAATACAAAAGTTCACCGGAGATGACTTTCCCAATACAAAAGTTCACCGGAGATGACTTTTCCCATACAAAAGTTCACCTGAGATGCCTTTCCCAATACAAAAGTTCACCGGAGGTGACTTTCCCAATACAAAAGTTCACCGGAGATGACTTTTCCCATACAAAAGTTCACCGGAGATGACTTTCCCAATACAAAAGTTCACCGGAGATGACTTTCCCAATACAAAAGTTCACCGGAGATGACTTTCCCAATACAAAAGTTCACCGGAGATGACTTTTCCCATACAAAAGTTCACCGGAGATGACTTTCCCAATACAAAAGTTCACCGGAGATGACTTTCCCAATACAAAAGTTCACCGGGCATGACTTTCCCAATACAAAAGTTCACCGGGCACGACTTTCCCAATACAAAAGTTCACCGGGCATGAATTTCCCAATACAAAAGTTCACCGGGCATGACTTTCCCAATACAAAAGTTCACCGGGAATGACTTTCCCAATACAAAAGTTCACCGGAGATGACTTTTCCCATACAAAAGTTCACCGGAGATGACTTTCCCAATACAAAAGTTCACCGGAGATGACTTTTCCCATACAAAAGTTCACCGGAGATGACTTTCCCAATACAAAAGTTCACCGGAGATGACTTTCCCAATACAAAAGTTCACCGGAGATGACTTTTCCCATACAAAAGTTCACCGGAGATGACTTTCCCAATACAAAAGTTCACCGGAGATGACTTTTCCCATACAAAAGTTCACCGGAGATGACTTTTCCCATACAAAAGTTCACCGGGCATGACTTTCCCAATACAAAAGTTCACCGGGCATGACTTTCCCAATACAAAAGTTCACCGGGCATGACTTTCCCAATACAAAAGTTCACCGGAGATGACTTTTCCCATACAAAAGTTCACCGGAGATGACTTTTCCCATACAAAAGTTCACCGGAGATGACTTTCCCAATACAAAAGTTCACCGGAGATGACTTTCCCAATACAAAAGTTCACCGGAGATGACTTTTCCCATACAAAAGTTCACCGGAGATGACTTTCCCAATACAAAAGTTCACCGGAGATGACTTTCCCAATACAAAAGTTCACCGGGCATGACTTTCCCAATACAAAAGTTCACCGGAGATGACTTTTCCCATACAAAAGTTCACCGGAGATGACTTTCCCAATACAAAAGTTCACCGGGCACGACTTTCCCAATACAAAAGTTCACCGGGCATGACTTTCCCAATACAAAAGTTCACCGGGCATGACTTTCCCAATACAAAAGTTCACCGGGCATGAATTTCCCAATACAAAAGTTCACCGGAGATGACTTTTCCCATACAAAAGTTCACCGGAGATGACTTTCCCAATACAAAAGTTCACCGGAGATGACTTTTCCCATACAAAAGTTCACCGGAGATGACTTTCCCAATACAAAAGTTCACCGGAGATGACTTTCCCAATACAAAAGTTCACCGGAGATGACTTTTCCCATACAAAAGTTCACCGGAGATGACTTTCCCAATACAAAAGTTCACCGGAGATGACTTTTCCCATACAAAAGTTCACCGGAGATGACTTTCCCAATACAAAAGTTCACCGGAGATGACTTTCCCAATACAAAAGTTCACCGGAGATGACTTTTCCCCTACAAAAGTTCACCGGAGATGACTTTCCCAATACAAAAGTTCACCGGGCATGACTTTCCCAATACAAAAGTTCACCGGAGATGACTTTTCCCATACAAAAGTTCACCGGAGATGACTTTCCTAATACAAAAGTTCACCGGAGATGACTTTTCCCATACAAAAGTTCACCGGAGATGACTTTCCCAATACAAAAGTTCACCGGAGATGACTTTCCCAATACAAAAGTTCACCGGAGATGACTTTTCCCATACAAAAGTTCACCGGAGATGACTTTCCCAATACAAAAGTTCACCGGAGATGACTTTTCCCATACAAAAGTTCACCGGAGATGACTTTTCCCATACAAAAGTTCACCGGAGATGACTTTCCCAATACAAAAGTTCACCGGAGATGACTTTCCCAATACAAAAGTTCACCGGAGATGACTTTCCCAATACAAAAGTTCACCGGAGATGACTTTCCCAATACAAAAGTTCACCGGAGATGACTTTCCCAATACAAAAGTTCACCGGAGATGACTTTTCCCATACAAAAGTTCACCGGAGATGACTTTCCCAATACAAAAGTTCACCGGAGATGACTTTCCCAATACAAAAGTTCACCGGAGATGACTTTTCCCATACAAAAGTTCACCGGAGATGACTTTTCCCAATACAAAAGTTCACCGGAGATGACTTTCCCAATACAAAAGTTCACCGGAGATGACTTTCCCAATACAAAAGTTCACCGGGCACGACTTTCCCAATACAAAAGTTCACCGGAGATGACTTTCCCAATATAAAAGTTCACCGGAGATGACTTTTCCCATACAAAAGTTCAACGGAGATGACTTTCCCAATACAAAAGTTCACCGGAGATGACTTTCCCAATACAAAAGTTCACCGGAGATGACTTTCCCAATACAAAAGTTCACCGGAGATGACTTTTCCCATACAAAAGTTCACCGGAGATGACTTTCCCAATACAAAAGTTCACCGGAGATGACTTTCCCAATACAAAAGTTCACCGGAGATGACTTTCCCAATACAAAAGTTCACCGGAGATGACTTTTCCCAATACAAAAGTTCACCGGAGATGACTTTCCCAATACAAAAGTTCACCGGAGATGACTTTTCCCATACAAAAGTTCACCGGAGATGACCTTCCCAATACAAAAGTTCACCGGAGATGACTTTTCCCATACAAAAGTTCACCGGAGATGACTTTCCCAATACAAAAGTTCACCGGAGATGACTTTCCCAATACAAAAGTTCACCGGAGATGACTTTTCCCATACAAAAGTTCACCGGACATGACTTTCCCAATACAAAAGTTCACCGGAGATGACTTTCCCAATACAAAAGTTCACCGGAGATGACTTTCCCAATACAAAAGTTCACCGGGCACGACTTTCCCAATACAAAAGTTCACCGGAGATGACTTTCCCAATATAAAAGTTCACCGGAGATGACTTTTCCCATACAAAAGTTCACCGGAGATGACTTTCCCAATACAAAAGTTCACCGGAGATGACTTTCCCAATACAAAAGTTCACCGGAGATGACTTTTCCCATACAAAAGTTCACCGGAGATGACTTTTCCCATACAAAAGTTCACCGGAGATGACTTTCCCAATATAAAAGTTCACCGGAGATGACTTTTCCCATACAAAAGTTCACCGGAGATGACTTTCCCAATACAAAAGTTCACCGGAGATGACTTTCCCAATACAAAAGTTCACCGGAGATGACTTTCCCAATACAAAAGTTCACCGGAGATGACTTTCCCAATACAAAAGTTCACCGGAGATGACTTTCCCAATACAAAAGTTCACCGGAGATGACTTTTCCCATACAAAAGTTCACCAAAGATGACTTTCCCAATACAAAAGTTCACCGGAGATGACTTTTCCCATACAAAAGTTCACCGGAGATGACTTTCCCAATACAAAAGTTCACCGGAGATGACTTTTCCCATACAAAAGTTCACCGGAGATGACTTTCCCAATACAAAAGTTCACCGGGCATGACTTTCCCAATACAAAAGTTCAGCGGAGATGACTTTTCCCATACAAAAGTTCACCGGAGATGACTTTCCCAATACAAAAGTTCACCGGAGATGACTTTTCCCATACAAAAGTTTACCGGAGATGACTTTCCCAATACAAAAGTTCACCGGAGATGACTTTTCCCATACAAAAGTTCACCGAAGATGACTTTCCCAATACAAAAGTTCACCGGGCATGACTTTCCCAATACAAAAGTTCACCGGAGATGACTTTTCCCATACAAAAGTTCACCGGAGATGACTTTCCCAATACAAAAGTTCACCGGGCATGACTTTCCCAATACAAAAGTTCACCGGGCACGACTTTCCCAATACAAAAGTTCACCGGGCATGACTTTCCCAATACAAAAGTTCACCGGGCATGACTTTCCCAATACAAAAGTTCACCGGGCATGACTTTCCCAATACAAAAGTTCACCGGAGATGACTTTTCCCATACAAAAGTTCACCGGAGATGACTTTCCCAATACAAAAGTTCACCGGGGATGGCTTTTCCCATACAAAAGTTCACCGGAGATGACTTTCCCAATACAAAAGTTCACCGGAGATGACTTTCCCAATACAAAAGTTCACCGGAGATGACTTTCCCAATACAAAAGTTCACCGGAGATGACTTTTCCCATACAAAAGTTCACCGGAGATGACTTTCCCAATACAAAAGTTCACCGGAGATGACTTTTCCCATACAAAAGTTCACCGGAGATGACTTTCCCAATACAAAAGTTCACCGGAGATGACTTTTCCCATACAAAAGTTCACCGGAGATGACTTTCCCAATACAAAAGTTCACCGGAGATGACTTTTCCCATACAAAAGTTCACCGGAGATGACTTTCCCAATACAAAAGTTCACCGGAGATGACTTTTCCCATACAAAAGTTCCCGGAGATGACTTTCCCAATACAAAAGTTCACCGGAGATGACTTTTCCCATACAAAAGTTCACCGGAGATGACTTTCCCAATACAAAAGTTCACCGGGCATGACTTTCCCAATACAAAAGTTCACCGGAGATGACTTTTCCCATACAAAAGTTCACCGGGCATGACTTTCCCAATACAAAAGTTCACCGGAGATGACTTTCCCAATACAAAAGTTCACCGGAGATGACTTTTCCCATACAAAAGTTCACCGGGCATGACCTTCCCAATACAAAAGTTCACCGGAGATGACTTTTCCCATACAAAAGTTCACCGGAGATGACTTTCCCAATACAAAAGTTCACCGGGCACGACTTTCCCAATACAAAAGTTCACCGGGCATGACTTTCCCAATACAAAAGTTCACCAGAGATGACTTTCCCAATACAAAAGTTCACCGGAGATGACTTTCCCAATATAAAAGTTCACCGGGCATGACTTTCCCAATACAAAAGTTCACCGGGCATGACTTTCCCAATACAAAAGTTCACCGGAGATGACTTTCCCATACAAAAGTTCACCGGAGATGACTTTCCCAATACAAAAGTTCACCGGACACGACTTTCCCAATACAAAAGTTCACCGGGCATGACTTTCCCAATACAAAAGTTCACCGGAGATGACTTTCCCATACAAAAGTTCACCGGAGATGACTTTCCCAATACAAAAGTTCACCGGGCACGACTTTCCCAATACTAAAGTTCACCGGGCATGACTTTCCCAATACAAAAGTTCACCGGAGATGACTTTCCCATACAAAAGTTCACCGGAGATGACTTTTCCCATACAAAAGTTCACCGGAGATGACTTTCCCAATACAAAAGTTCACCGGAGATGACTTTTCCCATACAAAAGTTCACCGGAGATGACTTTCCCAATACAAAAGTTCACCGGAGATGACTTTTCCCATACAAAAGTTCACCGGAGATGACTTTCCCAATACAAAAGTTCACCGGAGATGACTTTCCCAATACAAAAGTTCACCGGAGATGACTTTTCCCATACAAAAGTTCACCGGAGATGACTTTTCCCATACAAAAGTTCACCGGAGATGACTTTCCCATACAAAAGTTCACCGGTGATGACTTTCCCAATACAAAAGTTCACCGGAGATGACTTTTCCCATACAAAAGTTCACCGGAGATGACTTTCCCAATACAAAAGTTCACCGGAGATGACTTTTCCCATAAAAAAGTTCACCGGAGATGACTTTCCCAATACAAAAGTTCACCGGGCATGACTTTCCCAAAACAAAAGTTCACCGGGCATGACTTTCCCAATACAAAAGTTCACCGGAGATGACTTTCCCAATACAAAAGTTCACCGGAGATGACTTTACCAATACAAAAGTTCACCGGGGATGACTTTTCCCATACAAAAGTTCACCGGAGATGACTTTTCCCATACAAAAGTTCACCGGGCATGACTTTCCCAATACAAAAGTTCACCGGGCATGACTTTCCCAATACAAAAGTTCACCGGGCATGACTTTCCCAATACAAAAGTTCACCGGAGATGACTTTTCCCATACAAAAGTTCACCGGAGATGACTTTTCCCATACAAAAGTTCACCGGAGATGACTTTCCCAATACAAAAGTTCACCGGAGATGACTTTCCCATACAAAAGTTCACCGGAGATGACTTTCCCAATACAAAAGTTCACCGGAGATGACTTTTCCCATACAAAAGTTCACCGGAGATGACTTTCCCAATACAAAAGTTCACCGGAGATGACTTTCCCAATACAAAAGTTCACCGGAGATGACTTTTCCCATACAAAAGTTCACCGTAGATGACTTTCCCAATACAAAAGTTCACCGGAGATGACTTTCCCAATACAAAAGTTCACCGGAGATGACTTTTCCCATACAAAAGTTCACCGGAGATGACTTTCCCAATACAAAAGTTCACCGGAGATGACTTTTCCCATACAAAAGTTCACCGGAGATGACTTTCCCAATACAAAAGTTCACCGGAGATGACTTTTCCCATACAAAAGTTCACCGGAGATGACTTTCCCAATACAAAAGTTCACCGGAGATGACTTTTCCCATACAAAAGTTCACCGGAGATGACTTTCCCAATACAAAAGTTCACCGGAGATGACTTTTCCCATACAAAAGTTCACCGGAGATGACTTTCCCAATACAAAAGTTCACCGGAGATGACTTTTCCCATACAAAAGTTCACCGGAGATGACTTTCCCAATACAAAAGTTCACCGGGCATGACTTTCCCAATACAAAAGTTCACCGGAGATGACTTTTCCCATACAAAAGTTCACCGGGCATGACTTTCCCAATACAAAAGTTCACCGGAGATGACTTTCCCAATACAAAAGTTCACCGGAGATGACTTTTCCCATACAAAAGTTCACCGGGCATGACTTTCCCAATACAAAAGTTCACCGGAGATGACTTTTCCCATACAAAAGTTCACCGGAGATGACTTTCCCAATAAAAAGTTCACCGGAGATGACTTTTCCCATACAAAAGTTCACCGGAGATGACTTTCCCAATACAAAAGTTCACCGGAGATGACTTTTCCCATACAAAAGTTCACCGGAGATGACTTTCCCAATACAAAAGTTCACCGGAGATGACTTTTCCCATACAAAAGTTCACCGGAGATGACTTTCCCAATACAAAAGTTCACCGGGCATGACTTTCCCAATACAAAAGTTCACCGGAGATGACTTTTCCCATACAAAAGTTCACCGGGCATGACTTTCCCAATACAAAAGTTCACCGGAGATGACTTTCCCAATACAAAAGTTCACCGGGCACGACTTTCCCAATACAAAAGTTCACCGGGCATGACTTTCCCAATACAAAAGTTCACCGGGAGATGACTTTTCCCATACAAAAGTTCACAGGAGATGACTTTCCCAATACAAAAGTTCACCGGAGATGACTTTCCCAATATAAAAGTTCACCGGGCATGACTTTCCCAATACAAAAGTTCACCGGGCATGACTTTCCCAATACAAAAGTTCACCGGAGATGACTTTCCCATACAAAAGTTCACCGGAGATGACTTTCCCAATACAAAAGTTCACCGGAGATGACTTTCCCAATACAAAAGTTCACCGGAGATGACTTTCCCAATACAAAAGTTCACCGGAGATGACTTTTCCCATACAAAAGTTCACCGGAGATGACTTTCCCAATACAAAAGTTCACCGGAGATGACTTTTCCCATACAAAAGTTCACCGGAGATGACTTTCCCAATACAAAAGTTCACCGGAGATGACTTTTCCCATACAAAAGTTCACCGGAGATGACTTTCCCAATACAAAAGTTCACCGGAGATGACTTTCCCAATACAAAAGTTCACCGGAGATGACTTTTCCCATACAAAAGTTCACCGGAGATGACTTTTCCCATACAAAAGTTCACCGGAGATGACTTTCCCATACAAAAGTTCACCTGAGATGACTTTCCCAATACAAAAGTTCACCGGAGATGACTTTTCCCATACAAAAGTTCACCGGAGATGGCTTTCCCAATACAAAAGTTCACCGGAGATGACTTTTCCCATACAAAAGTTCACCGGAGATTACTTTCCCAATACAAAAGTTCACCGGGCATGACTTTCCCAAAACAAAAGTTCACCGGGCATGACTTTCCCAATACAAAAGCTCACCGGAGATGACTTTCCCAATACAAAAGTTCACCGGAGATGACTTTCCCAATACAAAAGTTCACCGGAGATGACTTTTCCCATACAAAAGTTCACCGGAGATGACTTTTCCCATACAAAAGTTCACCGGTCATGACTTTCTCAATACAAAAGTTCACCGGGCATGACTTTCCCAATACAAAAGTTCACCGGGCATGACTTTCCCAATACAAAAGTTCACCGGAGATGAGTTTTCCCATACAAATGTTCACCGGAGATGACTTTTCCCATACAAAAGTTCACCGGAGATGACTTTCCCAATACAAAAGTTCACCGGAGATGACTTTTCCCATACAAAAGTTCACCGGAGATGACTTTCCCAATACAAAAGTTCACCGGAGATGACTTTTCCCATACAAAAGTTCACCGGAGATGACTTTCCCAATACAAAAGTTCACCGGAGATGACTTTTCCCATACAAAAGTTCACCGGAGATGACTTTCCCAATACAAAAGTTCACCGGGCATGACTTTCCCAAAACAAAAGTTCACCGGGCATGACTTTCCCAATACAAAAGTTCACCGGAGATGACTTTCCCAATACAAAAGTTCACCGGAGATGACTTTCCCAATACAAAAGTTCACCGGAGATGACTTTTCCCATACAAAAGTTCACCGGAGATGACTTTTCCCATACAAAAGTTCACCGGGCATGACTTTCCCAATACAAAAGTTCACCGGGCATGACTTTCCCAATACAAAAGTTCACCGGGCATGACTTTCCCAATACAAAAGTTCACCGGAGATGACTTTTCCCATACAAAAGTTCACCGGAGATGACTTTTCCCATACAAAAGTTCACCGGAGATGACTTTCCCAATACAAAAGTTCACCGGAGATGACTTTCCCAATACAAAAGTTCACCGGAGATGACTTTTCCCATACAAAAGTTCACCGGAGATGACTTTCCCAATACAAAAGTTCACCGGAGATGACTTTTCCCATACAAAAGTTCACCGGAGATGACTTTCCCAATACAAAAGTTCACCGGAGATGACTTTCCCATACAAAAGTTCACCGGAGATGACTTTTCCCATACAAAAGTTCACCGGAGATGACTTTCCCAATACAAAAGTTCACCGGAGATGACTTTTCCCATACAAAAGTTCACCGGAGATGACTTTCCCAATACAAAAGTTCACCGGAGATGACTTTCCCAATACAAAAGTTCACCGGGCATGACTTTCCCAATACAAAAGTTCACCGGGCACGACTTTCCCAATACAAAAGTTCACCGGGCATGACTTTCCCAATACAAAAGTTCACCGGGCATGACTTTCCCAATACAAAAGTTCACCGGGCATGACTTTCCCAATACAAAAGTTCACCGGAGATGACTTTTCCCATACAAAAGTTCACCGGAGATGACTTTCCCAATACAAAAGTTCACCGGAGATGACTTTTCCCATACAAAAGTTCACCGGAGATGACTTTCCCAATACAAAAGTTCACCGGAGATGACTTTTCCCATACAAAAGTTCACCGGAGATGACTTTCCCAATACAAAAGTTCACCGGAGATGACTTTCCTAATACAAAAGTTCACCGGAGATGACTTTTCCCATACAAAAGTTCACCGGAGATGACTTTCCCAATACAAAAGTTCACCGGAGATGACTTTTCCCATACAAAAGTTCACCGGAGATGACTTTCCCAATACAAAAGTTCACCGGAGATGACTTTTCCCATACAAAAGTTCACCGGAGATGACTTTCCCAATACAAAAGTTCACCGGAGATGACTTTTCCCATACAAAAGTTCACCGGAGATGACTTTCCCAATACAAAAGTTCACCGGAGATGACTTTTCCCATACAAAAGTTCACCGCAGATGACTTTCCCAATACAAAAGTTCCCATACAAAAGTTCACCGGAGATGACTTTCCCAATACAAAAGTTCACCGGAGATGACTTTCCCAATACAAAAGTTCACCGGAGATGACTTTTCCCAATATAAAAGTTCACCGGGCATGACTTTCCCAATATAAAAGTTCACCGGGCATGACTTTCCCAATACAAAAGTTCACCGGTCACGACTTTCCCAATACAAAAGTTCACCGGAGATGACTTTCCCAATATAAAAGTTCACCGGAGATGACTTTCCCAATACAAAAGTTCACCTGAGATGACTTTTCCCATACAAAAGTTCACCGGAGATGACTTTCCCAATACAAAAGTTCACCGGAGATGACTTTTCCCATACAAAAGTTCACCGGGCATGACTTTCCCAATACAAAAGTTCACCGGAGATGACTTTTCCCATACAAAAGTTCACCGGAGATGACTTTCCCAATACAAAAGTTCACCGGAGATGACTTTTCCCATACAAAAGTTCACCGGAGATGACTTTCCCAATACAAAAGTTCACCGGAGATGACTTTGCCCATACAAAAGTTCACCGGAGATGACTTTTCCCATACAAAAGTTCACCGGAGATGACTTTCCCAATACAAAAGTTCACCGGAGATGACTTTCCCAATACAAAAGTTCACCGGAGATGACTTTTCCCATACAAAAGTTCACCGGAGATGACTTTCCCAATACAAAAGTTCACCGGAGATGACTTTTCCCATACAAAAGTTCATCGGAGATGACTTTCCCAATACAAAAGTTCACCGGAGATGACTTTCCCAATACAAAAGTTCACCGGAGATGACTTTCCCAATACAAAAGTTCACCGGAGATGACTTTCCCAATACAAAAGTTCACCGGAGATGACTTTCCCAATACAAAAGTTCACCGGAGATGACTTTTCCCATACAAAAGTTCACCGGAGATGACTTTCCCAATACAAAAGTTCACCAGAGATGACTTTTCCCATACAAAAGTTCACCGGAGATGACTTTCCCAATACAAAAGTTCACCGGAGATGACTTTTCCCATACAAAAGTTCACCGGAGATGACTTTCCCAATACAAAAGTTCACCGGAGATGACTTTCCCAATACAAAAGTTCACCGGAGATGACTTTCCCAATACAAAAGTTCACCGGAGATGACTTTCCCAATACAAAAGTTCACCGGAGATGACTTTTCCCATACAAAAGTTCACCGGAGATTACTTTCCCAATACAAAAGTTCACCGGAGATGACTTTCCCAATACAAAAGTTCACCGGAGATGACTTTTCCCATACAAAAGTTCACCGGAGATGACTTTCCCAATACAAAAGTTCACCGGGCATGACTTTCCCAATACAAAAGTTCACCGGAGATGACTTTTCCCATACAAAAGTTCACCGGGCATGACTTTCCCAATACAAAAGTTCACCGGAGATGACTTTCCCAATACAAAAGTTCACCGGGCACGACTTTCCCAATACAAAAGTTCACCGGGCATGACTTTCCCAATACAAAAGTTCACCGGAGATGACTTTTCCCATACAAAAGTTCACCGGAGATGACTTTCCCAATACAAAAGTTCACCGGAGATGACTTTCCCAATATAAAAGTTCACCGGGCATGACTTTCCCAATACAAAAGTTCACCGGGCATGACTTTCCCAATACAAAAGTTCACCGGAGATGACTTTCCCATACAAAAGTTCACCGGAGATGACTTTCCCAATACAAAAGTTCACCGGGCACGACTTTCCCAATACAAAAGTTCACCGGGCATGACTTTCCCAATACAAAAGTTCACCGGAGATGACTTTCCCATACAAAAGTTCACCGGAGATGACTTTCCCAATACAAAAGTTCACCGGGCATGACTTTCCCAATACAAAAGTTCACCGGGCATGACTTTCCCAATACAAAAGTTCACCGGAGATGACTTTCCCATACAAAAGTTCACCGGAGATGACTTTCCCAATACAAAAGTTCTCCGGAGATGACTTTCCCAATACAAAAGTTCACCGGAGATGACTTTCCCAATACAAAAGTTCACCGGAGATGACTTTTCCCATACAAAAGTTCACCGGAGATGACTTTCCCAATACAAAAGTTCACCGGAGATGACTTTTCCCATACATAAGTTCACCGGAGATGACTTTCCCAATACAAAAGTTCACCGGAGATGACTTTTCCCATACAAAAGTTCACCGGAGATGACTTTCCCAATACAAAAGTTCACCGGAGATGACTTTCCCAATACAAAAGTTCACCGGAGATGACTTTTCCCATACAAAAGTTCACCGGAGATGACTTTTCCCATACAAAAGTTCACCGGAGATGACTTTCCCATACAAAAGTTCACCGTAGATGACTTTCCCAATACAAAAGTTCACCGGAGATGACTTTTCCCATACAAAAGTTCACCGGAGATGACTATCCCAATACAAAAGTTCACCGGAGATGACTTTTCCCATACAAAAGTTCACCGGAGATGACTTTCCCAATACAAAAGTTCACCGGGCATGACTTTCCCAAAACAAAAGTTCACCGGGCATGACTTTCCCAATACAAAAGTTCACCGGAGATGACTTTCCCAATACAAAAGTTCACCGGAGATGACTTTCCCAATACAAAAGTTCACCGGAGATGACTTTTCCCATACAAAAGTTCACCGGAGATGACTTTTCCCATACAAAAGTTCACCGGGCATGACTTTCCCAATACAAAAGTTCACCGGGCATGACTTTCCCAATAAAAAGTTCACCGGGCATGACTTTCCCAATACAAAAGTTCACCGGAGATGACTTTTCCCATGCAAAAGTTCACCGGAAATGACTTTTCCCATACAAAAGTTCACCGGAGATGACTTTCCCAATATAAAAGTTCACCGGAGATGACTTTCCCATACAAAAGTTCACCGGAGATGACTTTCCCAATACAAAAGTTCACCGGAGATGACTTTTCCCATACAAAAGTTCACCGGAGATGACTTTCCCAATACAAAAGTTCACCGGAGATGACTTTCCCAATACAAAAGTTCACCGGAGATGACTTTTCCCATACAAAAGTTCACCGGAGATGACTTTCCCAATACAAAAGTTCACCGGAGATGACTTTTCCCATACAAAAGTTCACCGGAGATGACTTTCCCAATACAAAAGTTCACCGGAGATGACTTTTCCCATACAAAAGTTCACCGGAGATGACTTTCCCAATACAAAAGTTCACCGGAGATGACTTTCCCAATACAAAAGTTCACCGGAGATGATTTTTCCCATACAAAAGTTCACCGGAGATGACTTTTCCCATACAAAAGTTCACCGGGCATGACTTTCCCAATACAAAAGTTCACCGGAGATGACTTTTCCCATACAAAAGTTCACCGGAGATGACTTTCCCAATACAAAAGTTCACCGGAGATGACTTTCCCAATACAAAAGTTCACCGGAGATGACTTTTCCCATACAAAAGTTCACCGGAGATGACTTTCCCAATACAAAAGTTCACCGGAGATGACTTTTCCCATACAAAAGTTCACCGGAGATGACTTTCCCAATACAAAAGTTCACCGGACATGACTTTTCCCATACAAAAGTTCACCGGAGATGACTTTCCCAATACAAAAGTTCACCGGAGATGACTTTTCCCATACAAAAGTTCACCGGAGATGACTTTCCCAATACAAAAGTTCACCGGAGATGACTTTCCCAATACAAAAGTTCACCGGAGATGACTTTTCCCAATATAAAAGTTCACCGGGCATGACTTTCCCAATATAAAAGTTCACCGGGCATGACTTTCCCAATATAAAAGTTCACCGGGCACGACTTTCCCAATAAAAAAGTTCACCGGAGATGACTTTCCCAATATAAAAGTTCACCGGAGATGACTTTCCCAATACAAAAGTTCACCGGAGATGACTTTTCCCATACAAAAGTTCACCGGAGATGACTTTCCCAATACAAAAGTTCACCGGAGATGACTTTTCCCATACAAAAGTTCACCGGGCATGACTTTCCCAATACAAAAGTTCACCGGAGATGACTTTTCCCATACAAAAGTTCACCGGAGATGACTTTCCCAATACAAAAGTTCACCGGAGATGACTTTTCCCATACAAAAGTTCACCGGAGATGACTTTCCCAATACAAAAGTTCACCGGAGATGACTTTTCCCATACAAAAGTTCACCGGAGATGACTTTCCCAATACAAAAGTTCACCGGGCATGACTTTCCCAAAACAAAAGTTCACCGGGCATGACTTTCCCAATACAAAAGTTCACCGGAGATGACTTTCCCAATACAAAAGTTCACCGGAGATGACTTTCCCAATACAAAAGTTCACCGGAGATGACTTTTCCCATACAAAAGTTCACCGGAGATGACTTTTCCCATACAAAAGTTCACCGGGCATGACTTTCCCAATACAAAAGTTCACCGGGCATGACTTTCCCAATACAAAAGTTCACCGGGCATGACTTTCCAATACAAAAGTTCACCGGAGATGACTTTTCCCATACAAAAGTTCACCGGAGATGACTTTTCCCATACAAAAGTTCACCGGATATGACTTTCCCAATACAAAAGTTCACCGGAGATGACTTTCCCAATACAAAAGTTCACCGGAGATGACTTTTCCCATACAAAAGTTCACCGGAGATGACTTTCCCAATACAAAAGTTCACCGGAGATGACTTTTCCCATACAAAAGTTCACCGGAGATGACTTTCCCAATACAAAAGTTCACCGGAGATGACTTTTCCCATACAAAAGTTCACCGGAGATGACTTTTCCCATACAAAAGTTCACCGGAGATGACTTTCCCAATACAAAAGTTCACCGGAGATGACTTTTCCCATACAAAAGTTCACCGGAGATGACTTTCCCAATACAAAAGTTCACCGGAGATGACTTTCCCAATACAAAAGTTCACCGGGCATGACTTTCCCAATACAAAAGTTCACCGGGCACGACTTTCCCAATACAAAAGTTCACCGGGCATGACTTTCCCAATACAAAAGTTCACCGGGCATGACTTTCCCAATACAAAAGTTCACCGGGCATGACTTTCCCAATACAAAAGTTCACCGGAGATGACTTTTCCCCATACAAAAGTTCGCCGGAGATGACTTTCCCAATACAAAAGTTCACCGGAGATGACTTTTCCCATACAAAAGTTCACCGGAGATGACTTTCCCAATACAAAAGTTCACCGGAGATGACTTTTCCCATACAAAAGTTCACCGGAGATGACTTTCCCAATACAAAAGTTCACCGGAGATGACTTTCCCAATACAAAAGTTCACCGGAGATGACTTTCCCATACAAAAGTTCACCGGAGATGACTTTCCCAATACAAAAGTTCACCGGAGATGACTTTTCCCATACAAAAGTTCACCGGAGATGACTTTCCCAATACAAAAGTTCACCGGAGATGACTTTTCCCATACAAAAGTTCACCGGAGATGACTTTCCCAATACAAAAGTTCACCGGAGATAACTTTTCCCATACAAAAGTTCACCGGAGATGACTTTCCCAATACAAAAGTTCACCGGAGATGACTTTTCCCATACAAAAGTTCACCGGAGATGACTTTCCCAATACAAAAGTTCACCGGAGATGACTTTTCCCATACAAAAGTTCACCGGAGATGACTTTCCCAATACAAAAGTTCACCGGAGATGACTTTCCCAATACAAAAGTTCACCGGAGATGACTTTTCCCAATATAAAAGTTCACCGGGCATGACTTTCCCAATATAAAAGTTCACCGGGCATGACTTTCCCAATACAAAAGTTCACCGGGCACGACTTTCCCAATACAAAAGTTCACCGGAGATGACTTTCCCAATATAAAAGTTCACCGGAGATGACTTTCCCAATACAAAAGTTCACCTGAGATGACTTTTCCCATACAAAAGTTCACCGGAGATGACTTTCCCAATACAAAAGTTCACCGGAGATGACTTTTCCCATACAAAAGTTCACCGGGCATGACTTTCCCAATACAAAAGTTCACCGGAGATGACTTTTCCCATACAAAAGTTCACCGGAGATGACTTTCCCAATACAAAAGTTCACCGGAGATGACTTTTCCCATACAAAAGTTCACCGGAGATGACTTTCCCAATACAAAAGTTCACCGGAGATGACTTTTCCCATACAAAAGTTCACCGGAGATGACTTTTCCCATACAAAAGTTCACCGGAGATGACTTTTCCCATACAAAAGTTCACCGGAGATGACTTTCCCAATACAAAAGTTCACCGGAGATGACTTTTCCCATACAAAAGTTCACCGGAGATGACTTTCCCAATACAAAAGTTCACCGGAGATGACTTTTCCCATACAAAAGTTCACCGGAGATGACTTTCCCAATACAAAAGTTCACCGGAGATGACTTTTCCCATACAAAAGTTCACCGGAGATGACTTTCCCAATACAAAAGTTCACCGGAGATGACTTTTCCCATACAAAAGTTCACCGGAGATGACTTTCCCAATACAAAAGTTCACCGGAGATGACTTTCCCAATACAAAAGTTCACCGGAGATGACTTTTCCCAATATAAAAGTTCACCGGGCATGACTTTCCCAATATAAAAGTTCACCGGGCATGACTTTCCCAATACAAAAAGTTCACCGGGCACGACTTTCCCAATACAAAAGTTCACCGGAGATGACTTTCCCAATATAAAAGTTCACCGGAGATGACTTTCCCAATACAAAAGTTCACCTGAGATGACTTTTCCCATACAAAAGTTCACCGGAGATGACTTTCCCAATACAAAAGTTCACCGGAGATGACTTTTCCCATACAAAAGTTCACCGGGCATGACTTTCCCAATACAAAAGTTCACCGGAGATGACTTTTCCCATACAAAAGTTCACCGGAGATGACTTTCCCAATACAAAAGTTCACCGGAGATGACTTTTCCCATACAAAAGTTCACCGGAGATGACTTTCCCAATACAAAAGTTCACCGGAGATGACTTTTCCCATACAAAAGTTCACCGGAGATGACTTTTCCCATACAAAAGTTCACCGGAGATGACTTTCCCAATACAAAAGTTCACCGGAGATGACTTTCCCAATACAAAAGTTCACCGGAGATGACTTTTCCCATACAAAAGTTCACCGGAGATGACTTTCCCAATACAAAAGTTCACCGGAGATGACTTTTCCCATACAAAAGTTCACCGGAGATGACTTTCCCAATACAAAAGTTCACCGGAGATGACTTTCCCATACAAAAGTTCACCGGAGATGACTTTCCCAATATAAAAGTTCACCGGAGATGGCTTTCCCATACAAAAGTTCACCGGAGATGACTTTCCCAATACAAAAGTTCACCGGAGATGACTTTTCCCATACAAAAGTTCACCGGAGATGACTTTTCCCATACAAAAGTTCACCGGAGATTACTTTCCCAATACAAAAGTTCACCAGAGATGACTTTCCCAATACAAAAGTTCACCGGAGATGACTTTTCCCATACAAAAGTTCACCGGAGATGACTTTCCCAATACAAAAGTTCACCGGGCATGACTTTTCCAATACAAAAGTTCACCGGAGATGACTTTTCCCATACAAAAGTTCACCGGGCATGACTTTCCCAATACAAAAGTTCACCGGAGATGACTTTCCCAATACATAAGTTCACCGGACACGACTTTCCCAATACAAAAGTTCACCGGGCATGACTTTCCCAATACAAAAGTTCACCGGAGATGACTTTTCCCATACAAAAGTTCACCGGAGATGACTTTCCCAATACAAAAGTTCACCGGAGATGACTTTCCCAATATAAAAGTTCACCGGGCATGACTTTCCCAATACAAAAGTTCACCGGGCATGACTTTCCCAATACAAAAGTTCACCGGAGATGACTTTCCCATACAAAAGTTCACCGGAGATGACTTTCCCAATACAAAAGTTCACCGGGCACGACTTTCCCAATACAAAAGTTCACCGGGCATGACTTTCCCAATACAAAAGTTCACCGGAGATGACTTTCCCATACAAAAGTTCACCGGAGATGACTTTCCCAATACAAAAGTTCACCGGGCACGACTTTCCCAATACAAAAGTTCACCGGGCATGACTTTCCCAATACAAAAGTTCACCGGAGATGACTTTCCCATACAAAAGTTCACCGGAGATGACTTTCCCAATACAAAAGTTCTCCGGAGATGACTTTCCCAATACAAAAGTTCACCGGAGATGACTTTCCCAATACAAAAGTTCACCGGAGATGACTTTTCCCATACAAAAGTTCACCGGAGATGACTTTCCCAATACAAAAGTTCACCGGAGATGACTTTTCCCATACATAAGTTCACCGGAGATGAATTTCCCAATACAAAAGTTCACAGGAGATGACTTTTCCCATACAAAAGTTCACCGGAGATGACTTTCCCAATACAAAAGTTCACCGGAGATGACTTTCCCAATACAAAAGTTCACCGGAGATGACTTTTCCCATACAAAAGTTCACCGGAGATGACTTTTCCCATACAAAAGTTCACCGGAGATGACTTTCCCATACAAAAGTTCACCGTAGATGACTTTCCCAATACAAAAGTTCACCGGAGATGACTTTTCCCATACAAAAGTTCACCGGAGATGACTATCCCAATACAAAAGTTCACCGGAGATGACTTTTCCCATACAAAAGTTCACCGGAGATGACTTTCCCAATACAAAAGTTCACCGGGCATGAGTTTCCCAAAACAAAAGTTCACCGGGCATGACTTTCCCAAAACAAAAGTTCACCGGGCATGACTTTCCCAATACAAAAGTTCACCGGAGATGACTTTCCCAATACAAAAGTTCACCGGAGATGACTTTTCCCATACAAAAGTTTACCGGAGATGACTTTTCCCATACAAAAGTTCACCGGGCATGACTTTCCCAATACAAAAATTCACCGGGCATGACTTTCCCAATAAAAAGTTCACCGGGCATGACTTTCCCAATACAAAAGTTCACCGGAGATGACTTTTCCCATACAAAAGTTCACCGGAGATGACTTTTCCCATACAAAAGTTCACCGGAGATGACTTTCCCAATATAAAAGTTCACCGGAGATGACTTTCCCATACAAAAGTTCACCGGAGATGACTTTCCCAATACAAAAGTTCACCGGAGATGACTTTTCCCATACAAAAGTTCACCGGAGATGACTTTCCCAATACAAAAGTTCACCGGAGATGACTTTCCCAATACAAAAGTTCACCGGAGATGACTTTTCCCATACAAAAGTTCACCGGAGATGACTTTCCCAATACAAAAGTTCACCGGAGATGACTTTTCCCATACAAAAGTTCACCGGAGATGACTTTCCCAATACAAAAGTTCACCGGAGATGACTTTTCCCATACAAAAGTTCACCGGAGATGACTTTCCCAATACAAAAGTTCACCGGAGATGACTTTCCCAATACAAAAGTTCACCGGAGATGACTTTTCCCATACAAAAGTTCACCGGAGATGACTTTTCCCATACAAAAGTTCACCGGGCATGACTTTCCCAATACAAAAGTTCACCGGAGATGACTTTTCCCATACAAAAGTTCACCGGAGATGACTTTCCCAATACAAAAGTTCACCGCAAATGACTTTCCCAATACAAAAGTTCACCGGAGATGACTTTTCCCATACAAAAATTCACCGGAGATGACTTTCCCAATACAAAAGTTCACCGGAGATGACTTTTCCCATACAAAAGTTCACCGGAGATGACTTTCCCAATACAAAAGTTCACCGAAGATGACTTTTCCCATACAAAAGTTCACCGGAGATGACTTTCCCAATACAAAAGTTCACCGGAGATGACTTTTCCCATACAAAAGTTCACCGGAGATGACTTTCCCAATACAAAAGTTCACCGGAGATGACTTTCCCAATACAAAAGTTCACCGGAGATGACTTTTCCCAATATAAAAGTTCACCGGGCATGACTTTCCCAATATAAAAGTTCACCGGGCATGACTTTCCCAATACAAAAGTTCACCGGGCACGACTTTCCCAATACAAAAGTTCACCGGAGATGACTTTCCCAATATAAAAGTTCACCGGAGATGACTTTCCCAATACAAAAGTTCACCGGAGATGACTTTTCCCATACAAAAGTTCACCGGAGATGACTTTCCCAATACAAAAGTTCACCGGAGATGACTTTTCCCATACAAAAGTTCACCGGGCATGACTTTCCCAATACAAAAGTTCACCGGAGATGACTTTTCCCATACAAAAGTTCACCGGAGATGACTTTCCCAATACAAAAGTTCACCGGAGATGACTTTTCCCATACAAAAGTTCACCGGAGATGACTTTCCCAATACAAAAGTTCACCGGAGATGACTTTTCCCATACAAAAGTTCACCGGAGATGACTTTCCCAATACAAAAGTTCACCGGAGATGACTTTTCCCATACAAAATTTCACCGGAGATGACTTTCCCAATACAAAAGTTCACCGGGCATGACTTTCCCAAAACAAAAGTTCACCGGGCATGACTTTCCCAATACAAAAGTTCACCGGAGATGACTTTCCCAATACAAAAGTTCACCGGAGATGACTTTCCCAATACAAAAGTTCACCGGAGATGACTTTTCCCATACAAAAGTTCACCGGAGATGACTTTTCCCATACAAAAGTTCACCGGGCATGACTTTCCCAATACAAAAGTTCACCGGGCATGACTTTCCCAATACAAAAGTTCACCGGGCATGACTTTCCCAATACAAAAGTTCACCGGAGATGACTTTTCCCATACAA
This sequence comes from Musca autumnalis, assembly GCF_047663935.1. Lineage (NCBI taxonomy): Eukaryota > Metazoa > Arthropoda > Insecta > Diptera > Muscidae > Musca > Musca autumnalis. The sequence continues at coordinate 23,743 of NW_027412078.1, forward strand.
AAGTTCACCGGAGATGACTTTTCCCATACAAAAGTTCACCGGAGATGACTTTCCCAATACAAAAGTTCACCGGAGATGACTTTCCCAATACAAAAGTTCACCGGAGATGACTTTTCCCATACAAAAGTTCACCGGAGATGACTTTCCCAATACAAAAGTTCACCGGAGATGACTTTTCCCATACAAAAGTTCACCGGAGATGACTTTCCCAATACAAAAGTTCACCGGAGATGACTTTTCCCATACAAAAGTTCACCGGAGATGACTTTTCCCATACAAAAGTTCACCGGAGATGACTTTCCCAATACAAAAGTTCACCGGAGATGACTTTTCCCATACAAAAGTTCACCGGAGATGACTTTCCCAATACAAAAGTTCACCGGAGATGACTTTCCCAATACAAAAGTTCACCGGGCATGACTTTCCCAATACAAAAGTTCACCGGGCACGACTTTCCCAATACAAAAGTTCACCGGGCATGACTTTCCCAATACAAAAGTTCACCGGGCATGACTTTCCCAATACAAAAGTTCACCGGGCATGACTTTCCCAATACAAAAGTTCACCGGAGATGACTTTTCCCATACAAAAGTTCACCGGAGATGACTTTCCCAATACAAAAGTTCACCGGAGATGACTTTTCCCATACAAAAGTTCACCGGAGATGACTTTCCCAATACAAAAGTTCACCGGAGATGACTTTTCCCATACAAAAGTTCACCGGAGATGACTTTCCCAATACAAAAGTTCACCGGAGATGACTTTCCCAATACAAAAATTCACCGGAGATGACTTTTCCCATACAAAAGTTCACCGGAGATGACTTTCCCAATACAAAAGTTCACCGGAGATGACTTTTCCCATACAAAAGTTCACCGGAGATGACTTTCCCAATACAAAAGTTCACCGGAGATGACTTTTCCCATACAAAAGTTCACCGGAGATGACTTTCCCAATACAAAAGTTCACCGGAGATGACTTTTCCCATACAAAAGTTCACCGGAGATGACTTTCCCAATACAAAAGTTCACCGGAGATGACTTTTCCCATACAAAAGTTCACCGGAGATGACTTTCCCAATACAAAAGTTCACCGGAGATGACTTTTCCCATACAAAAACTCACCGGAGATGACTTTCCCAATACAAAAGTTCACCGGAGATGACTTTCCCAATACAAAAGTTCACCGGAGATGACTTTTCCCAATATAAAAGTTCACCGGGCATGACTTTCCCAATATAAAAGTTCACCGGGCATGACTTTCCCAATACAAAAGTTCACCGGGCACGACTTTCCCAATACAAAAGTTCACCGGAGATGACTTTCCCAATATAAAAGTTCACCGGAGATGACTTTCCCAATACAAAAGTTCACCTGAGATGACTTTTCCCATACAAAAGTTCACCGGAGATGACTTTCCCAATACAAAAGTTCACCGGAGATGACTTTTCCCATACAAAAGTTCACCGGGCATGACTTTCCCAATACAAAAGTTCACCGGAGATGACTTTTCCCATACAAAAGTTCACCGGAGATGACTTTCCCAATACAAAAGTTCACCGGAGATGACTTTTCCCATACAAAAGTTCACCGGAGATGACTTTCCCAATACAAAAGTTCACCGGAGATGACTTTTCCCATACAAAAGTTCACCGGAGATGACTTTTCCCATACAAAAGTTCACCGGAGATGACTTTCCCAATACAAAAGTTCACCGGAGATGACTTTCCCAATACAAAAGTTCACCGGAGATGACTTTTCCCATTCAAAAGTTCACCGGAGATGACTTTCCCAATACAAAAGTTCACCGGAGATGACTTTTCCCATACAAAAGTTCACCGGAGATGACTTTCCCAATACAAAAGTTCACCGGAGATGACTTTCCCAATACAAAAGTTCACCGGTGATGACTTTCCCAATACAAAAGTTCACCGGAGATGACTTTCCACATACAAAAGTTCACCGGAGATGACTTTCCCAATACAAAAGTTCACCGGAGATGACTTTTCCCATACAAAAGTTCACCGGAGATGACTTTCCCAATACAAAAGTTCACCGGAGATGACTTTTCCCATACAAAAGTTCACCGGAGATGACTTTCCCAATACAAAAGTTCACCGGAGATGACTTTTCCCATACAAAAGTTCACCGGAGATGACTTTCCCAATACAAAAGTTCACCGGAGATGACTTTCCCAATACAAAAGTTCACCGGAGATGACTTTCCCAATACAAAAGTTCACCGGAGATGACTTTCCCAATACAAAAGTTCACCGGAGATGACTTTCCCAATACAAAAGTTCACCGGAGATGACTTTCCCAATACAAAAGTTCACCGGGCATGACTTTCCCAATACAAAAGTTCACCGGAGATGACTTTTCCCATACAAAAGTTCACCGGAGATGACTTTTCCCATACAAAAGTTCACCGGAGATGACTTTCCCAATACAAAATTTCACCGGGCATGACTTTCCCAATACAAAAGTTCACCGGAGATGACTTTCCCAATACAAAAGTTCACCGGAGATGACTTTCCCAATACAAAAGTTCACCGGAGATGACTTTCCCAATACAAAAGTTCACCGGAGATGACTTTTCCCATACAAAAGTTCACCGGAGATGACTTTCCCAATACAAAAGTTCACCGGAGATGACTTTTCCCATACAAAAGTTCACCGGAGATGACTTTCCCAATACAAAAGTTCACCGGAGATGGCTTTCCCATACAAAAGTTCACCGGAGATGACTTTCCCAATACAAAAGTTCACCGGAGATGACTTTTCCCATACAAAATTTCACCGGAGATGACTTTCCCAATACAAAAGTTCACCGGAGATAACTTTCCCAATATAAAAGTTCACCGGGCATGACTTTCCCAATACAAAAGTTCACCAGAGATGACTTTCCCAATACAAAAGTTCACCGGAGATGACTTTTTCCATACAAAAGTTCACCGGAGATGACTTTCCCAATACAAAAGTTCACCGGGCATGACTTTCCCAATATAAAAGTTCACCGGGCATGACTTTCCCAATACAAAAGTTCACCGGAGATGACTTTCCCAATACAAAAGTTCACCGGAGATGACTTTTCCCATACAAAAGTTCACCGGAGATAACTTTTCCCATACAAAAGTTCTCCGGAGATGACTTTCCCAATACAAAAGTTCACCGGAGATGACTTTTCCCATACAAAAGTTCACCGGAGATGACTTTCCCAATACAAAAGTTCACCGGAGATGACTTTTCCATTACAAAAGTTCACCGGGCATGACTTTCCCAATACAAAAGTTCACCGGAGATGACTTTCCCAATACAAAAGTTCACCGGAGATGACTTTCCCAATACAAAAGTTCACCGGAGATGACTTTTCCCATACAAAAGTTCACCGGAGATGACTTTCCCAATACAAAAGTTCACCGGAGATGACTTTTCCCATACAAAAGTTCACCGGAGATGAATTTCCCAATACAAAAGTTCACCGGGCATGACTTTCCCAAAACAAAAGTTCACCGGGCATGACTTTCCCAATACAAAAGTTCACCGGAGATGACTTTTCCCATACAAAAGTTCACCGGAGATGACTTTCCCAATACAAAAGTTCACCGGAGATGACTTTTCCCAATACAAAAGTTCACCGGAGATGACTTTTCCCATACAAAAGTTCACCGGAGATGACTTTCCCAATACAAAAGTTCACCGGAGATGACTTTCCCAATACAAAAGTTCACCGGAGATGACTTTTCCCATACAAAAGTTCACCGGAGATGACTTTCCCAATACAAAAGTTCACCGGAGATGACTTTCCCAATACAAAAGTTCACCGGAGATGACTTTTCCCATACAAAAGTTCACCGGAGATGACTTTCCCAATACAAAAGTTCACCGGAGATGACTTTCCCAATACAAAAGTTCACCGGAGATGACTTTTCCCATACAAAAGTTCACCGGAGACGACTTTCCCAATACAAAAGTTCACCGGAGATGACTTTTCCCATACAAAAGTTCACCGGAGATGACTTTCCCAATACAAAAGTTCACCGGAGATGACTTTTCCCGTACAAAAGTTCACCGGAGATGACTTTTCCCATACAAAAGTTCACCGGAGATGACTTTCCCAATACAAAAGTTCACCGGAGATGACTTTCCCAATACAAAAGTTCACCGGAGATGACTTTTCCCATACAAAAGTTCACCGGAGATGACCTTCCCAATATAAAAGTTCACCGGGCATGACTTTCCCAATACAAAAGTTCACCGGAGATGACTTTCCCAATACAAAAGTTCACCGGAGATGACTTTTCCCATACAAAAGTTCACCGGAGATGACTTTCCCAATACAAAAGTTCACCGGGCATGACTTTCCCAAAACAAAAGTTCACCGGGCATGACTTTCCCAATACAAAAGTTCACCGGAGATGACTTTCCCAATACAAAAGTTCACCGGAGATGACTTTCCCAATACAAAAGTTCACCGGCGATGACTTTTCCCATACAAAAGTTCACCGGAGATGACTTTTCCCATACAAAAGTTCACCGGGCATGACTTTCCCAATACAAAAGTTCACTGGGCATGACTTTCCCAATACAAAAGTTCACCGGGCATGACTTTCCCAATACAAAAGTTCACCGGAGATGACTTTTCCCATACAAAAGTTCACCGGAGATGACTTTCCCAATACAAAAGTTCACCGGAGATGACTTTTCCCATACAAAAGTTCACCGGAGATGACTTTCCCAATACAAAAGTTCACCGGAGATGACTTTCCCAATACAAAAGTTCACCGGAGATGACTTTCCCAATACAAAAGTTCACCGGAGATGACTTTTCCCATACAAAAGTTCACCGGAGATGACTTTTCCCATACAAAAGTTCACCGGAGATGACTTTCCCAATACAAAAGTTCACCGGGCATGACTTTCCCAAAACAAAAGTTCACCGGAGATGACTTTCCCAATACAAAAGTTCACCGGAGATGACTTTCCCAATACAAAAGTTCACCGGAGATGACTTTTCCCATACAAAAGTTCACCGGAGATGACTTTCCCAATACAAAAGTTCACCGGAGATGACTTTCCCAATATAAAAGTTCACCGGGCATGACTTTCCCAATACAAAAGTTCACCGGGCATGACTTTCCCAATACAAAAGTTCACCGGAGATGACTTTCCCATACAAAAGTTCACCGGAGATGACTTTCTCAAAACAAAAGTTCACCGGAGATGACTTTTCCCATACAAAAGTTCACCGGAGATGACTTTTCCCATACAAAAGTTCACCGGGCATGACTTTCCCAATACAAAAGTTCACCGGGCATGACTTTCCCAATACAAAAGTTCACCGGAGATGACTTTTCCCATACAAAAGTTCACCGGGCATGACTTTCCCAATACAAAAGTTCACCGGAGATGACTTTTCCCATACAAAAGTTCACCGGAGATGACTTTCCCAATACAAAAGTTCACCGGAGATGACTTTCCCAATACAAAAGTTCACCGGAGATGACTTTCCCAATACAAAAGTTCACCGGAGATGACTTTCCCAATACAAAAGTTCACCGGAGATGACTTTTCCCATACAAAAGTTCACCGGAGATGACTTTTCCCATACAAAAGTTCACCGGAGATGACTTTCCCAATACAAAAGTTCACCGGGCATGACTTTCCCAATACAAAAGTTCACCGGAGATGACTTTCCCAATACAAAAGTTCACCGGAGATGACTTTCCCAATACAAAAGTTCACCGGAGATGACTTTTCCCATACAAAAGTTCACCGGAGATGACTTTCCCAATACAAAAGTTCACCGGAGATGACTTTCCCAATATAAAAGTTCACCGGGCATGACTTTCCCAATACAAAAGTTCACCGGGCATGACTTTCCCAATACAAAAGTTCACCGGAGATGACTTTCCCATACAAAAGTTCACCGGAGATGACTTTCCCAAAACAAAAGTTCACCGGAGATGACTTTTCCCATACAAAAGTTCACCGGAGATGACTTTTCCCATACAAAAGTTCACCGGGCATGACTTTCCCAATACAAAAGTTCACCGGGCATGACTTTCCCAACACAAAAGTTCACCGGAGATGACTTTTCCCATAAAAAAGTTCACCGGGCATGACTTTCCCAATACAAAAGTTCACCGGAGATGACTTTTCCCATACAAAAGTTCACCGGAGATGACTTTCCCAATACAAAAGTTCACCGGAGATGACTTTCCCAATACAAAAGTTCACCGGAGATGACTTTCCCAATACAAAAGTTCACCGGAGATGACTTTTCCCATACAAAAGTTCACCGGAGATGACTTTCCCAATACAAAAGTTCACCGAAGATGACTTTCCCAATACAAAAGTTCACCGGAGATGACTTTCCCAATACAAAAGTTCACCGGAGATGACTTTTCCCAATACAAAAGTTCACCGGAGATGACTTTCCCAATACAAAAGTTCACCGGAGATGACTTTTCCCATACAAAAGTTCACCGGAGATGACTTTCCCAATACAAAAGTTCACCGGAGATGACTTTTCCCATACAAAAGTTCACCGGAGATGAATTTCCCAATACAAAAGTTCACCGGAGATGACTTTCCCAATACAAAAGTTCACCGGAGATGACTTTCCCAATACAAAAGTTCACCGGAGATGACTTTTCCCATACAAAAGTTCACCGGAGATGACTTTCCCAATACAAAAGTTCACCGGAGATGACTTTTCCCATACAAAAGTTCACCGGAGATGACTTCCCCAATACAAAAGTTCACCGGAGATGACTTTTCCCATACAAAAGTTCACCGGAGATGACTTTCCCAATATAAAAGTTCACCGGAGATGACTTTTCCCATACAAAAGTTCACCGGAGATGACTTTCCCAATACAAAAGTTCACCGGAGATGACTTTCCCATACAAAAGTTCACCGGGCATGACTTTTCCAATACAATAGTTCACCGGGCATGACTTTCCCAATACAAAAGTTCACCGGGCATGACTTTTCCAATATAAAAGTTCACCGGAGATGACTTTTCCCATACAAAAGTTCACCGGAGATGACTTTCCCAATACAAAAGTTCACCGGGCATGACTTTCCCAAAACAAAAGTTCACCGGGCATGACTTTCCCAATACAATAGTTCACCGGGCATGACTTTCCCAATACAAAAGTTCACCGGGCATGACTTTTCCAATATAAAAGTTCACCGGAGATGACTTTTCCCATACAAAAGTTCACCGGAGATGACTTTCCCAATACAAAAGTTCACCGGGCATGACTTTCCCAATACAAAAGTTCACCGGGCACGACTTTCCCAATACAAAAGTTCACCGGGCACGACTTTCCCAATACAAAAGTTCACCGGAGATGACTTTCCCAATACAAAAGTTCACCGGAGATGACTTTTCCCATACAAAAGTTCACCGGAGATGACTTTCCCAATACAAAAGTTCACCGGAGATGACTTTCCCAATACAAAAGTTCACCGGAGATGACTTTCCCAATACAAAAGTTCACCGGAGATGACTTTCCCAATACAAAAGTTCACCGGAGATGACTTTCCCAATACAAAAGTTCACCGGAGATGACTTTTCCCATACAAAAGTTCACCGGAGATGACTTTCCCAATACAAAAGTTCACCGGAGATGACTTTCCCAATACAAAAGTTCACCGGAGATGACTTTTCCCATACAAAAGTTCACCGGAGATGACTTTCCCAATACAAAAGTTCATCGGAGATGACTTTTCCCATACAAAAGTTCACCGGAGATGACTTTCCCAATACAAAAGTTCACCGGAGATGACTTTCCCAATACAAAAGTTCACCGGAGATGACTTTTCCCATACAAAAGTTCACCGGAGATGACTTTTCCCATACAAAAGTTCACCGGAGATGACTTTCTCATACAAAAGTTCACCGGAGATGACTTTCCCAATACAAAAGTTCACCGGAGATGACTTTTCCCATACAAAAGTTCACCGGAGATGACTTTCCCAATACAAAAGTTCACCGGAGATGACTTTTCCCATACAAAAGTTCACCGGAGATGACTTTCCCAATACAAAAGTTCACCGGAGATGACTTTCCCAATACAAAAGTTCACCGGAGATGACTTTCCCAATACAAAAGTTCACCGGAGATGACTTTTCCCATACAAAAGTTCACCGGAGATGACTTTCCCAATACAAAAGTTCACCGGAGATGACTTTTCCCATACAAAAGTTCACCGGAGATGACTTTCCCAATACAAAAGTTCACCGGAGATGACTTTCCTAATACAAAAGTTCACCGCAGATGACTTTCCCAATACAAAAGTTCACCGGAGATGACTTTCCCATACAAAAGTTCACCGGAGATGACTTTCCCAATACAAAAGTTCACCGGAGATGACTTTCCCAATATAAAAGTTCACCGGGCATGACTTTCCCAATACAAAAGTTCACCGGAGATGACTTTCCCGATACGAAAGTTCACCGGAGATGACTTTCCCAATACAAAAGTTCACCGGAGATGACTTTCCCAATACAAAAGTTCACCGGGCATGACTTTTCCAATATAAAAGTTCACCGGAGATGACTTTCCCAATACAAAAGTTCACCGGAGATGACTTTCCCAATACAAAAGTTCACCGGAGATGACTTTCCCAATACAAAAGTTCACCGGAGATGACTTTCCCAATACAAAAGTTCACCGGAGATGACTTTCCCAATACAAAAGTTCACCGGGCATGACTTTCCCAATACAAAAGTTCACCGGGCATGACTTTCCCAATACAAAAGTTCACCGGGCATGACTTTCCCAATACAATAGTTCACCGGGCATGACTTTCCCAATACAAAAGTTCACCGGGCATGACTTTTCCAATATAAAAGTTCACCGGAGATGACTTTCCCAATACAAAAGTTCACCGGAGATGACTTTCCCAATACAAAAGTTCACCGGAGATGACTTTCCCAATACAAAAGTTCACCGGAGATGACTTTCCCAATACAAAAGTTCACCGGAGATGACTTTTCCCATACAAAAGTTCACCGGAGATGACTTTCCCAATACAAAAGTTCACCGGAGATGACTTTCCCAATACAAAAGTTCACCGGAGATGACTTTCCCAATACAAAAGTTCACCGGAGATGACTTTTCCCATACAAAAGTTCACCGGAGATGACTTTCCCAATACAAAAGTTCACCGGAGATGACTTTCCCAATACAAAAGTTCACCGGAGATGACTTTCCCAATACAAAAGTTCACCGGAGATGACTTTCCCAATACAAAAGTTCACCGGAGATGACTTTTCCCATACAAAAGTTCACCGGAGATGACTTTTCCCATACAAAAGTTCACCGGAGATGACTTTCCCAATACAAAAGTTCACCGGGCATGACTTTCCCAATACAAAAGTTCACCGGAGATGACTTTCCCAATACAAAAGTTCACCGGAGATGACTTTCCCAATACAAAAGTTCACCGGAGATGACTTTTCCCATACAAAAGTTCACCGGAGATGACTTTCCCAATACAAAAGTTCACCGGAGATGACTTTCCCAATATAAAAGTTCACCGGGCATGACTTTCCCAATACAAAAGTTCACCGGGCATGACTTTCCCAATACAAAAGTTCACCGGAGATGACTTTCCCATACAAAAGTTCACCGGAGATGACTTTCCCAAAACAAAAGTTCACCGGAGATGACTTTTCCCATACAAAAGTTCACCGGAGATGACTTTTCCCATACAAAAGTTCACCGGGCATGACTTTCCCAATACAAAAGTTCACCGGGCATGACTTTCCCAACACAAAAGTTCACCGGAGATGACTTTTCCCATAAAAAAGTTCACCGGGCATGACTTTCCCAATACAAAAGTTCACCGGAGATGACTTTTCCCATACAAAAGTTCACCGGAGATGACTTTCCCAATACAAAAGTTCACCGGAGATGACTTTCCCAATACAAAAGTTCACCGGAGATGACTTTCCCAATACAAAAGTTCACCGGAGATGACTTTTCCCATACAAAAGTTCACCGGAGATGACTTTCCCAATACAAAAGTTCACCGAAGATGACTTTCCCAATACAAAAGTTCACCGGAGATGACTTTCCCAATACAAAAGTTCACCGGAGATGACTTTTCCCAATACAAAAGTTCACCGGAGATGACTTTCCCAATACAAAAGTTCACCGGAGATGACTTTTCCCATACAAAAGTTCACCGGAGATGACTTTCCCAATACAAAAGTTCACCGGAGATGACTTTTCCCATACAAAAGTTCACCGGAGATGAATTTCCCAATACAAAAGTTCACCGGAGATGACTTTCCCAATACAAAAGTTCACCGGAGATGACTTTCCCAATACAAAAGTTCACCGGAGATGACTTTTCCCATACAAAAGTTCACCGGAGATGACTTTCCCAATACAAAAGTTCACCGGAGATGACTTTTCCCATACAAAAGTTCACCGGAGATGACTTCCCCAATACAAAAGTTCACCGGAGATGACTTTTCCCATACAAAAGTTCACCGGAGATGACTTTCCCAATATAAAAGTTCACCGGAGATGACTTTTCCCATACAAAAGTTCACCGGAGATGACTTTCCCAATACAAAAGTTCACCGGAGATGACTTTCCCATACAAAAGTTCACCGGGCATGACTTTTCCAATACAATAGTTCACCGGGCATGACTTTCCCAATACAAAAGTTCACCGGGCATGACTTTTCCAATATAAAAGTTCACCGGAGATGACTTTTCCCATACAAAAGTTCACCGGAGATGACTTTCCCAATACAAAAGTTCACCGGGCATGACTTTCCCAAAACAAAAGTTCACCGGGCATGACTTTCCCAATACAATAGTTCACCGGGCATGACTTTCCCAATACAAAAGTTCACCGGGCATGACTTTTCCAATATAAAAGTTCACCGGAGATGACTTTTCCCATACAAAAGTTCACCGGAGATGACTTTCCCAATACAAAAGTTCACCGGGCATGACTTTCCCAATACAAAAGTTCACCGGGCACGACTTTCCCAATACAAAAGTTCACCGGGCACGACTTTCCCAATACAAAAGTTCACCGGAGATGACTTTCCCAATACAAAAGTTCACCGGAGATGACTTTTCCCATACAAAAGTTCACCGGAGATGACTTTCCCAATACAAAAGTTCACCGGAGATGACTTTCCCAATACAAAAGTTCACCGGAGATGACTTTCCCAATACAAAAGTTCACCGGAGATGACTTTCCCAATACAAAAGTTCACCGGAGATGACTTTCCCAATACAAAAGTTCACCGGAGATGACTTTTCCCATACAAAAGTTCACCGGAGATGACTTTCCCAATACAAAAGTTCACCGGAGATGACTTTCCCAATACAAAAGTTCACCGGAGATGACTTTTCCCATACAAAAGTTCACCGGAGATGACTTTCCCAATACAAAAGTTCATCGGAGATGACTTTTCCCATACAAAAGTTCACCGGAGATGACTTTCCCAATACAAAAGTTCACCGGAGATGACTTTCCCAATACAAAAGTTCACCGGAGATGACTTTTCCCATACAAAAGTTCACCGGAGATGACTTTTCCCATACAAAAGTTCACCGGAGATGACTTTCTCATACAAAAGTTCACCGGAGATGACTTTCCCAATACAAAAGTTCACCGGAGATGACTTTTCCCATACAAAAGTTCACCGGAGATGACTTTCCCAATACAAAAGTTCACCGGAGATGACTTTTCCCATACAAAAGTTCACCGGAGATGACTTTCCCAATACAAAAGTTCACCGGAGATGACTTTCCCAATACAAAAGTTCACCGGAGATGACTTTCCCAATACAAAAGTTCACCGGAGATGACTTTTCCCATACAAAAGTTCACCGGAGATGACTTTCCCAATACAAAAGTTCACCGGAGATGACTTTTCCCATACAAAAGTTCACCGGAGATGACTTTCCCAATACAAAAGTTCACCGGAGATGACTTTCCCAATACAAAAGTTCACCGGAGATGACTTTCCCAATACAAAAGTTCACCGGAGATGACTTTCCCATACAAAAGTTCACCGGAGATGACTTTCCCAATACAAAAGTTCACCGGAGATGACTTTCCCAATATAAAAGTTCACCGGGCATGACTTTCCCAATACAAAAGTTCACCGGAGATGACTTTCCCGATACGAAAGTTCACCGGAGATGACTTTCCCAATACAAAAGTTCACCGGAGATGACTTTCCCAATACAAAAGTTCACCGGGCATGACTTTTCCAATATAAAAGTTCACCGGAGATGACTTTCCCAATACAAAAGTTCACCGGAGATGACTTTCCCAATACAAAAGTTCACCGGAGATGACTTTCCCAATACAAAAGTTCACCGGAGATGACTTTCCCAATACAAAAGTTCACCGGAGATGACTTTCCCAATACAAAAGTTCACCGGGCATGACTTTCCCAATACAAAAGTTCACCGGGCATGACTTTCCCAATACAAAAGTTCACCGGGCATGACTTTCCCAATACAATAGTTCACCGGGCATGACTTTCCCAATACAAAAGTTCACCGGGCATGACTTTTCCAATATAAAAGTTCACCGGAGATGACTTTCCCAATACAAAAGTTCACCGGAGATGACTTTCCCAATACAAAAGTTCACCGGAGATGACTTTCCCAATACAAAAGTTCACCGGAGATGACTTTTCCCATACAAAAGTTCACCGGGCATGACTTTCCCAATACAAAAGTTCACCGGGAATGACTTTCCCAATACAAAAGTTCACCGGAGATGACTTTTCCCATACAAAAGTTCACCGGAGATGACTTTCCCAATACAAAAGTTCACCGAAGATGACTTTCCCAATACAAAAGTTCACCGGAGATGACTTTCCCAATACAAAAGTTCACCGGAGATGACTTTTCCCATACAAAAGTTCACCGGAGATGACTTTCCCAATACAAAAGTTCACCGGAGATGACTTTCCCAATACAAAAGTTCACCGGAGATGACTTTTCCCATACAAAAGTTCACCGGAGATGACTTTCCCAATACAAAAGTTCACCGGAGATGACTTTCCCAATACAAAAGTTCACCGGAGATGACTTTTCCCATACAAAAGTTCACCGGAGATGACTTTCCCAATACAAAAGTTCACCGGGCATGACTTTCCCAAAACAAAAGTTCACCGGGCATGACTTTCCCAATACAAAAGTTCACCGGAGATGACTTTCCCAATACAAAAGTTCACCGGAGATGACTTTTCCCATACAAAAGTTCACCGGAGATGACTTTCCCAATACAAAAGTTCACCGGAGATGACTTTCCCAATACAAAAGTTCACCGGAGATGACTTTTCCCATACAAAAGTTCACCGGAGATGACTTTCCCAATACAAAAGTTCACCGGAGATGACTTTCCCAATACAAAAGTTCACCGGAGATGACTTTCCCAATACAAAAGTTCACCGGGCACGACTTTCCCAATACAAAAGTTCACCGGAGATGACTTTCCCAATATAAAAGTTCACCGGAGATGACTTTTCCCATTCAAAAGTTCACCGGAGATGACTTTCCCAATACAAAAGTTCACCGGAGATGACTTTCCCAATACAAAAGTTCACCGGAGATGACTTTTCCCATACAAAAGTTCACCGGAGATGACTTTTCCCATACAAAAGTTCACCGGAGATGACTTTCCCAATATAAAAGTTCACCGGAGATGACTTTTCCCATACAAAAGTTCACCGGAGATGACTTTCCCAATACAAAAGTTCACCGGAGATGACTTTCCCAATACAAAAGTTCACCGGAGATGACTTTTCCCATACAAAAGTTCACCGGAGATGACTTTCCCAATACAAAAGTTCACCGGAGATGACTTTCCTAATACAAAAGTTCACCGGAGATGACTTTCCCAATACAAAAGTTCACCGGAGATGACTTTCCCAATACAAAAGTTCACCGGAGATGACTTTTCCCATACAAAAGTTCACCGGAGATGACTTTCCCAATACAAAAGTTCACCGGAGATGACTTTTCCCATACAAAAGTTCACCGGAGATGACTTTCCCAATACAAAAGTTCACCGGAGATGACTTTTCCCATACAAAAGTTCACCGTAGATGACTTTCCCAATACAAAAGTTCACCGGAGATGACTTTCCCAATACAAAAGTTTACCGGAGATGACTTTTCCCATACAAAAGTTCACCGGAGATGACTTTTCCCATACAAAAGTTCACCGGAGATGACTTTTCCCATACAAAAGTTCACCGGAGATGACTTTCCCAATACAAAAGTTCACCGGAGATGACTTTCCCAATACAAAAGTTCACCGGAGATGACTTTCCCAATACAAAAGTTCACCGGGCATGACTTTCCCAATACAAAAGGTCACCGGGCATGACTTTCCCAATATAAAAGTTCACCGGGCATGACTTTCCCAATACAAAAGTTCACCGGAGATGACTTTTCCCATACAAAAGTTCACCGGAGATGACTTTCCCAATACAAAAGTTCACCGGAGATGACTTTCCCAATACAAAAGTTCACCGGAGATGACTTTTCCCATACAAAAGTTCACCGGAGATGACTTTCCCAATACAAAAGTTCACCGGAGATGACTTTCCCAATACAAAAGTTCACCGGAGATGACTTTTCCCATACAAAAGTTCACCGGAGATGACTTTCCCAATACAAAAGTTCACCGGAGATGACTTTTCCCATACAAAAGTTCACCGGAGATGACTTTCCCAATACAAAAGTTCACCGGAGATGACTTTTCCCATACAAAAGTTCACCGGGCATGACTTTCCCAATACAAAAGTTCACCGGAGATGACTTTCCCAATACAAAAGTTCACCGGAGATGACTTTCCCAATACAAAGGTTCACCGGAGATGACTTTTCCCATACAAAAGTTCACCGGAGATGACTTTCCCAATACAAAAGTTCACCGGAGATGACTTTTCCCATACAAAAGTTCACCGGAGATGACTTTTTCCATACAAAAGTTCACCGGAGATGACTTTCCCAATACAAAAGTTCACCGGAGATGACTTTTCCCATACAAAAGTTCACCGGGCATGACTTTCCCAATACAAAAGTTCACCGGAGATGACTTTCCCAATACAAAAGTTCACCGGAGATGACTTTCCCAATACAAAAGTTCACCGGAGATGACTTTTCCCATACAAAAGTTCACCGGAGATGACTTTCCCAATACAAAAGTTCACCGGAGATGACTTTTCCCATACAAAAGTTCACCGGAGATGACTTTCCCAATACAAAAGTTCACCGGGCATGACTTTCCCAAAACAAAAGTTCACCGGGCATGACTTTCCTAATACAAAAGTTCACCGGAGATGACTTTTCCCATACAAAAGTTCACCGGAGATGACTTTCCCAATACAAAAGTTCACCGGAGATGACTTTTCCCAATACAAAAGTTCACCGGAGATGACTTTTCCCATACAAAAGTTCACCGGAGATGACTTTCCCAATACAAAAGTTCACCGGAGATGACTTTCCCAATACAAAAGTTCACCGGAGATGACTTTTCCCATACAAAAGTTCACCGGAGATGACTTTCCCAATACAAAAGTTCACCGGAGATGACTTTCCCAATACAAAAGTTCACCGGAGATGACTTTTCCCATACAAAAGTTCACCGGAGATGACTTTCCCAATACAAAAGTTCACCGGAGATGACTTTCCCAATACAAAAGTTCACCGGAGATGACTTTTCCCATACAAAAGTTCACCGGAGATGACTTTCCCAATACAAAAGTTCACCGGAGATGACTTTTCCCATACAAAAGTTCACCGGAGATGACTTTCCCAATACAAAAGTTCACCGGAGATGACTTTTCCCATACAAAAGTTCACCGGAGATGACTTTTCCCATACAAAAGTTCACCGGAGATGACTTTCCCAATACAAAAGTTCACCGGAGATGACTTTCCCAATACAAAAGTTCACCGGAGATGACTTTTCCCATACAAAAGTTCACCGGAGATGACTTTCCCAATATTAAAGTTCACCGGGCATGACTTTCCCAATACAAAAGTTCACCGGAGATGACTTTCCCAATACAAAAGTTCACCGGAGATGACTTTTCCCATACAAAAGTTCACCGGAGATGACTTTCCCAATACAAAAGTTCACCGGGCATGACTTTCCCAAAACAAAAGTTCACCGGGCATGACTTTCCCAATACAAAAGTTCACCGGAGATGACTTTCACAATACAAAAGTTCACCG
The DNA here is from genome assembly GCF_047663935.1 of Musca autumnalis. NCBI lineage: Eukaryota > Metazoa > Arthropoda > Insecta > Diptera > Muscidae > Musca > Musca autumnalis. The sequence goes on from NW_027412078.1 coordinate 39,992, forward strand.
GAGATGACTTTCCCAATACAAAAGTTCACCGGAGATGACTTTTCCCATACAAAAGTTCACCGGAGATGACTTTTCCCATACAAAAGTTCACCGGGCATGACTTTCCCAATACAAAAGTTCACCGGGCATGACTTTCCCAATACAAAAGTTCACCGGGCATGACTTTCCCAATACAAAAGTTCACCGGAGATGACTTTTCCCATACAAAAGTTCACCGGAGATGACTTTCCCAATACAAAAGTTCACCGGAGATGACTTTTCCCATACAAAAGTTCACCGGAGATGACTTTCCCAATACAAAAGTTCACCGGAGATGACTTTCCCAATACAAAAGTTCACCGGAGATGACTTTCCCAATACAAAAGTTCACCGGAGATGACTTTTCCCATACAAAAGTTCACCGGAGATAACTTTTCCCATACAAAAGTTCACCGGAGATGACTTTCCCAATACAAAAGTTCACCGGGCATGACTTTCCCAAAACAAAAGTTCACCGGGCATGACTTTCCCAATACAAAAGTTCACCGGAGATGACTTTCCCAATACAAAAGTTCACCGGAGATGACTTTCCCAATACAAAAGTTCACCGGAGATGACTTTTCCCATACAAAAGTTCACCGGAGATGACTTTCCCAATACAAAAGTTCACCGGAGATGACTTTCCCAATACAAAAGTTCACCGGGCATGACTTTCCCAATACAAAAGTTCACCGGAGATGACTTTCCCATACAAAAATTCACCGGAGATGACTTTCCCAAAACAAAAGTTCACCGGAGATGACTTTTCCCATACAAAAGTTCACCGGAGATGACTTTTCCCATACAAAAGTTCACCGGGCATGACTTTCCCAATACAAATGTTCACCGGGCATGACTTTCCCAATACAAAAGTTCTCCGGAGATGACTTTTCCCATACAAAAGTTCACCGGGCATGACTTTCCCAATACAAAAGTTCACCGGAGATGACTTTTCCCATACAAAAGTTCACCGGAGATGACTTTCCCAATACAAAAGTTCACCGGAGATGACTTTCCCAATACAAAAGTTCACCGGAGATGACTTTTCCCATACAAAAGTTCACCGGAGATGACTTTCCCAATACAAAAGTTCACCGGAGATGACTTTCCCAATACAAAAGTTCACCGGAGATGACTTTCCCAATACAAAAGTTCACCGGAGATGACTTTTCCCAATACAAAAGTTCACCGGAGATGACTTTCCCAATACAAAAGTTCACCGGAGATGACTTTTCCCATACAAAAGTTCACCGGAGATGACTTTCCCAATACAAAAGTTCACCGGAGATGACTTTTCCCATACAAAAGTTCACCGGAGATGACTTTCCCAATACAAAAGTTCACCGGAGATGACTTTCCCAATACAAAAGTTCACCGGAGATGACTTTTCCCATACAAAAGTTCACCGGAGATGACTTTCCCAATACAAAAGTTCACCGGAGATGACTTTTCCCATACAAAAGTTCACCGGAGATGACTTTCCCAATACAAAAGTTCACCGGAGATGACTTTTCCCATACAAAAGTTCACCGGAGATGACTTTCCCAATACAAAAGTTCACCGGGCATGACTTTTCCAATATAAAAGTTCACCGGAGATGACTTTTCCCATACAAAAGTTCACCGGAGATGACTTTCCCAATACAAAAGTTCACCGGAGATGACTTTCCCATACAAAAGTTCACCGGGCATGACTTTTCCAATACAATAGTTCACCGGGCATGACTTTCCCAATACAAAAGTTCACCGGGCATGACTTTTCCAATATAAAACTTCACCGGAGATGACTTTTCCCATACAAAAGTTCACCGGGCATGACTTTCCCAATACAAAAGTTCACCGGGCATGACTTTTCCAATATAAAAGTTCACCGGAGATGACTTTTCCCATACAAAAGTTCACCGGAGATGACTTTCCCAATACAAAAGTTCACCGGGCATGACTTTCCCAATACAAAAGTTCACCGGGCACGACTTTCCCAATACAAAAGTTCACCGGGCACGACTTTCCCAATACAAAAGTTCACCGGAGATGACTTTCCCAATACAAAAGTTCACCGGAGATGACTTTTCCCATACAAAAGTTCACCGGAGATGACTTTCCCAATACAAAAGTTCACCGGAGATGACTTTCCCAATACAAAAGTTCACCGGATATGACTTTCCCAATACAAAAGTTCACCGGAGATGACTTTCCCAATACAAAAGTTCACCGGAGATGACTTTCCCAATACAAAAGTTCACCGGAGATGACTTTTCCCATACAAAAGTTCACCGGAGATGACTTTCCCAATACAAAAGTTCACCGGAGATGACTTTTCCCATACAAAAGTTCACCGGAGATGACTTTCCCAATACAAAAGTTTACCGGAGATGACTTTTCCCATACAAAAGTTCACCGGAGATGACTTTCCCAATACAAAAGTTCACCGGAGATGACTTTCCCAATACAAAAGTTCACCGGAGATGACTTTTCCCATACAAAAGTTCACCGGAGATGACTTTTCCCATACAAAAGTTCACCGGAGATTACTTTCCCATACAAAAGTTCACCGGAGATGACTTTCCCAATACAAAAGTTCACCGGAGATGACTTTTCCCATACAAAAGTTCACCGGAGATGACTTTCCCAATACAAAAGTTCACCGGAGATGACTTTTCCCATACAAAAGTTCACCGGAGATGACTTTCCCAATACAAAAGTTCACCGGAGATGACTTTCCCAATACAAAAGTTCACCGGAGATGACTTTCCCAATACAAAAGTTCACCGGAGATGACTTTTCCCATACAAAAGTTCACCGGAGATGACTTTCCCAATACAAAAGTTCACCGGAGATGACTTTTCCCATACAAAAGTTCACCGGAGATGACTTTCCCAATACAAAAGTTCACCGGAGATGACTTTCCCAATACAAAAGTTCACCGGAGATGACTTTTCCCATACAAAAGTTCACCGGAGATGACTTTTCCCATACAAAAGTTTACCGGAGATGACTTTCCCAATATAAAAGTTCACCGGGCATGACTTTCCCAATACAAAAGTTCACCGGAGATGACTTTCCCAATACAAAAGTTCACCGGATATGACTTTCCCAATACAAAAGTTCACCGGAGATGACTTTCCCAATACAAAAGTTCACCGGGCATGACTTTTCCAATATAAAAGTTCACCGGAGATGACTTTCCCAATACAAAAGTTCACCGGGCATGACTTTCCCAATACAAAAGTTCACCGGGCATGACTTTCCCAATACAAAAGTTCACCGGGCATGACTTTCCCAATACAATAGTTCACCGGGCATGACTTTCCCAATACAAAAGTTCACCGGGCATGACTTTTCCAATATAAAAGTTCACCGGAGATGACTTTCCCAATACAAAAGTTCACCGGAGATGACTTTCCCAATACAAAAGTTCACCGGAGATGACTTTCCCAATACAAAAGTTCACCGGAGATGACTTTTCCCATACAAAAGTTCACCGGGCATGACTTTCCCAATACAAAAGTTCACCGGGCATGACTTTCCCAATACAAAAGTTCACCGGAGATGACTTTTCCCATACAAAAGTTCACCGGAGATGACTTTCCCAATACAAAAGTTCACCGGAGATGACTTTCCCAATACAAAAGTTCACCGGAGATGACTTTCCCAATACAAAAGTTCACCGGAGATGACTTTTCCCATACAAAAGTTCACCGGAGATGATTTTCCCAATACAAAAGTTCACCGGAGATGACTTCCCAATACAAAAGTTCACCGGAGATGACTTTTCCCATACAAAAGTTCACCGGAGATGACTTTCCCAATACAAAAGTTCACCGGAGATGACTTTCCCAATACAAAAGTTCACCGGGCACGACTTTCCCAATACAAAAGTTCACCGGAGATGACTTTCCCAATATAAAAGTTCACCGGAGATGACTTTTCCCATACAAAAGTTCACCGGAGATGACTTTCCCAATACAAAAGTTCACCGGAGATGACTTTCCCAATACAAAAGTTCACCGGAGATGACTTTTCCCATACAAAAGTTCACCGGAGATGACTTTTCCCATACAAAAGTTCACCGGAGATGACTTTCCCAATATAAAAGTTCACCGGAGATGACTTTTCCCATACAAAAGTTCACCGGAGATGACTTTCCCAATACAAAAGTTCACCGGAGATGACTTTCCCAATACAAAAGTTCACCGGAGATGACTTTGCCCATACAAAAGTTCACCGGAGATGACTTTCCCAATACAAAAGTTCACCGGAGATGACTTTCCCAATACAAAAGTTCACCGGAGATGACTTTCCCAATACAAAAGTTCACCGGAGATGACTTTCCCAATACAAAAGTTCACCGGAGATGACTTTCCCAATACAAAAGTTCACCGGAGATGACTTTTCCCATACAAAAGTTCACCGGAGATGACTTTCCCAATACAAAAGTTCACCGGAGATTACTTTCCCAATACAAAAGTTCACCGGAGATGACTTTCCCAATATAAAAGTTCACCGGGCATGACTTTCCCAATACAAAAGTTCACCGGAGATGACTTTCCCAATACAAAAGTTCACCGGAGATGACTTTCCCAATACAAAAGTTCACCGGAGATGACTTTCCCAATACAAAAGTTCACCGGAGATGACTTTGCCCTTACAAAAGTTCACCGGAGATTACTTTCCCAATACAAAAGTTCACCGGAGATGACTTTCCCAATATAAAAGTTCACCGGGCATGACTTTCCCAATACAAAAGTTCACCGGAGATGACTTTCCCAATACAAAAGTTCACCGGAGATGACTTTCCCAATACAAAAGTTCACCGGAGATGACTTTCCCAATACAAAAGTTCACCGGGCATGACTTTTCCAATATAAAAGTTCACCGGAGATGACTTTCCCAATACAAAAGTTCACCGGGCATGACTTTCCCAATACAAAAGTTCACCGGGCATGGCTTTCCCAATACAAAAGTTCACCGGGCATGACTTTCCCAATACAATAGTTCACCGGGCATGACTTTCCCAATACAAAAGTTCACCGGGCATGACTTTTCCAATATAAAAGTTCACCGGAGATGACTTTCCCAATACAAAAGTTCACCGGAGATGACTTTCCCAATACAAAAGTTCACCGGAGATGACTTTCCCAATACAAAAGTTCACCGGACTTTCCCAATACAAAAGTTCACCGGGCATGACTTTCCCAATACAAAAGTTCACCGGAGATGACTTTTCCCATACAAAAGTTCACCGGAGATGACTTTCCCAATACAAAAGTTCCCCGGAGATGACTTTCCCAATACAAAAGTTCACCGGAGATGACTTTCCCAATACAAAAGTTCACCGGAGATGACTTTTCCCATACAAAAGTTCACCGGAGATGACTTTCCCAATACAAAAGTTCACCGGAGATGACTTTCCCAATACAAAAGTTCACCGGAGATGACTTTTCCCATACAAAAGTTCACCGGAGATGACTTTCCCAATACAAAAGTTCACCGGAGATGACTTTCCCAATACAAAAGTTCACCGGAGATGACTTTTCCCATACAAAAGTTCACCGGAGATGACTTTCCCAATACAAAAGTTCACCGGGCATGACTTTCCCAAAACAAAAGTTCACCGGGCATGACTTTCCCAATACAAAAGTTCACCGGAGATGACTTTCCCAATACAAAAGTTCACCGGAGATGACTTTTCCCATACAAAAGTTCACCGGAGATGACTTTCCCAATACAAAAGTTCACCGGAGATGACTTTCCCAATACAAAAGTTCACCGGAGATGACTTTCCCAATACAAAAGTTCACCGGGCACGACTTTCCCAATACAAAAGTTCACCGGAGATGACTTTCCCAATATAAAAGTTCACCGGAGATGACTTTTCCCATACAAAAGTTCACCGGAGATGACTTTCCCAATACAAAAGTTCACCTGAGATGACTTTCCCAATACAAAAGTTCACCGGAGATGACTTTTCCCATACAAAAGTTCACCGGAGATGACTTTCCCAATACAAAAGTTCACCGGAGATGACTTTCCCAATACAAAAGTTCACCGGAGATGACTTTCCCAATACAAAAGTTCACCGGGCACGACTTTCCCAATACAAAAGTTCACCGGAGATGACTTTCCCAATATAAAAGTTCACCGGAGATGACTTTTCCCATACAAAAGTTCACCGGAGATGACTTTCCCAATACAAAAGTTCACCGGAGATGACTTTCCCAATACAAAAGTTCACCGGAGATGACTTTTCCCATACAAAAGTTCACCGGAGATGACTTTTCCCATACAAAAGTTCACCGGAGATGACTTTCCCAATATAAAAGTTCACCGGAGATGACTTTTCCCATACAAAAGTTCACCGGAGATGACTTTCCCAATACAAAAGTTCACCGGAGATGACTTTCCCAATACAAAAGTTCACCGGAGATGACTTTGCCCATACAAAAGTTCACCGGAGATGACTTTCCCAATACAAAAGTTCACCGGAGATGACTTTCCCAATACAAAAGTTCACCGGAGATGACTTTCCCAATACAAAAGTTCACCGGAGATGACTTTCCCAATACAAAAGTTCACCGGAGATGACTTTTCCCATACAAAAGTTCACCGGAGATGACTTTCCCAATACAAAAGTTCACCGCAGATGACTTTTCCCATACAAAAGTTCACCGGAGATGACTTTCCCAATACAAAAGTTCACCGGAGATGACTTTTTTCATACAAAAGTTCACCGGAGATGACTTTCCCAATACAAAAGTTCACCTGAGATGACTTTCCCAATACAAAAGTTCACCGGAGATGAATTTTCCCATACAAAAGTTCACCGGAGATGACTTTCCCGATACAAAAGTTCACCGGAGATGACTTTCCCAATACAAAAGTTCACCGGAGATGACTTTCCCAATACAAAAGTTCACCGGGCACGACTTTCCCAATACAAAAGTTCACCGGAGATGACTTTCCCAATATAAAAGTTCACCGGAGATGACTTTTCCCATACAAAAGTTCACCGGAGATGACTTTCCCAATACAAAAGTTCACCGGAGATGACTTTCCCAATACAAAAGTTCACCGGAGATGACTTTTCCCATACAAAAGTTCACCGGAGATGACTTTTCCCATACAAAAGTTCACCGGAGATGACTTTCCCAATATAAAAGTTCACCGGAGATGACTTTTCCCATACAAAAGTTCACCGGAGATGACTTTCCCAATACAAAAGTTCACCGGAGATGACTTTCCCAATACAAAAGTTCACCGGAGATGACTTTGCCCATACAAAAGTTCACCGGAGATGACTTTCCCAATACAAAAGTTCACCGGTGATGACTTTCCCAATACAAAAGTTCACCGGAGATGACTTTTCCCATACAAAAGTTCACCGGAGATGACTTTTCCCATACAAAAGTTCACCGGAGATGACTTTCCCAATATAAAAGTTCACCGGAGATGACTTTTCCCATACAAAAGTTCACCGGAGATGACTTTCCCAATACAAAAGTTCACCGGAGATGACTTTCCCAATACAAAAGTTCACCGGAGATGACTTTGCCCATACAAAAGTTCACCGGAGATGACTTTCCCAATACAAAAGTTCACCGGAGATGACTTTCCCAATACAAAAGTTCACCGGAGATGACTTTCCCAATACAAAAGTTCACCGAAGATGACTTTCCCAATACAAAAGTTCACCGGAGATGACTTTCCCAATACAAAAGTTCACCGGAGATGACTTTTCCCATACAAAAGTTCACCGGAGATGACTTTCCCAATACAAAAGTTCACCGGAGATTACTTTCCCAATACAAAAGTTCACCGGAGATGACTTTCCCAATATAAAAGTTCACCGGGCATGACTTTCCCAATACAAAAGTTCACCGGAGATGACTTTCCCAATACAAAAGTTCACCGGAGATGACTTTCCCAATACAAAAGTTCACCGGAGATGACTTTCCCAATACAAAAGTTCACCGGAGATGACTTTGCCCTTACAAAAGTTCACCGGAGATTACTTTCCCAATACAAAAGTTCACCGGAGATGACTTTCCCAATATAAAAGTTCACCGGGCATGACTTTCCCAATACAAAAGTTCACCGGAGATGACTTTCCCAATACAAAAGTTCACCGGAGATGACTTTCCCAATACAAAAGTTCACCGGAGATGACTTTCCCAATACAAAAGTTCACCGGGCATGACTTTTCCAATATAAAAGTTCACCGGAGATGACTTTCCCAATACAAAAGTTCACCGGGCATGACTTTCCCAATACAAAAGTTCACCGGGCATGGCTTTCCCAATACAAAAGTTCACCGGGCATGACTTTCCCAATACAATAGTTCACCGGGCATGACTTTCCCAATACAAAAGTTCACCGGGCATGACTTTTCCAATATAAAAGTTCACCGGAGATGACTTTCCCAATACAAAAGTTCACCGGAGATGACTTTCCCAATACAAAAGTTCACCGGAGATGACTTTCCCAATACAAAAGTTCACCGGAGATGACTTTTCCCATACAAAAGTTCACCGGGCATGACTTTCCCAATACAAAAGTTCACCGGGCATGACTTTCCCAATACAAAAGTTCACCGGAGATGACTTTTCCCATACAAAAGTTCACCGGAGATGACTTTCCCAATACAAAAGTTCACCGGAGATGACTTTCCCAATACAAAAGTTCACCGGAGATGACTTTCCCAATACAAAAGTTCACCGGAGATGACTTTTCCCATACAAAAGTTCACCGGAGATGACTTTCCCAATACAAAAGTTCACCGGAGATGACTTTCCCAATACAAAAGTTCACCGGAGATGACTTTTCCCATACAAAAGTTCACCGGAGATGACTTTCCCAATACAAAAGTTCACCGGAGATGACTTTCCCAATACAAAAGTTCACCGGAGATGACTTTTCCCATACAAAAGTTCACCGGAGATGACTTTCCCAATACAAAAGTTCACCGGGCATGACTTTCCCAAAACAAAAGTTAACCGGGCATGACTTTCCCAATACAAAAGTTCACCGGAGATGACTTTCCCAATACAAAAGTTCACCGGAGATGACTTTTCCCATACAAAAGTTCACCGGAGATGACTTTCCCAATACAAAAGTTCACCTGAGATGACTTTCCCAATACAAAAGTTCACCGGAGATGACTTTTCCCATACAAAAGTTCACCGGAGATGACTTTCCCAATACAAAAGTTCACCGGAGATGACTTTCCCAATACAAAAGTTCACCGGAGATGACTTTCCCAATACAAAAGTTCACCGGGCACGACTTTCCCAATACAAAAGTTCACCGGAGATGACTTTCGTAATATAAAAGTTTACCGGAGATGACTTTTCCCATACAAAAGTTCACCGGAGATGACTTTCCCAATACAAAAGTTCACCGGAGATGACTTTTCCCATACAAAAGTTCACCGGAGATGACTTTTCCCATACAAAAGTTCACCGGAGATGACTTTCCCAATATAAAAGTTCACCGGAGATGACTTTTCCCATACAAAAGTTCACCGGAGATGACTTTCCCAATACAAAAGTTCACCGGAGATGACTTTCCCAATACAAAAGTTCACCGGAGATGACTTTGCCCATACAAAAGTTCACCGGAGATGACTTTCCCAATACAAAAGTTCACCGGAGATGACTTTCCCAATACAAAAGTTCACCGGAGATGACTTTCCCAATACAAAAGTTCACCGGAGATGACTTTCCCAATACAAAAGTTCACCGGAGATGACTTTTCCCATACAAAAGTTCACCGGAGATGACTTTCCCAATACAAAAGTTCACCGGAGGTGACTTTTCCCATACAAAAGTTCACCGGAGATGACTTTCCCAATACAAAAGTTCACCGGAGATGACTTTTCCCATACAAAAGTTCACCGGAGATGACTTTCCCAATACAAAAGTTCACCGGAGATGACTTTCCCAATACAAAAGTTCACCGGAGATGACTTTTCCCATACAAAAGTTCACCGGAGATGACTTTTCCCATACAAAAGTTCACCGGAGATGACTTTCCCAATACAAAAGTTCACCGGAGATGACTTTCCCAATACAAAAGTTCACCGGGCATGACTTTCCCAATATAAAAGTTCACCGGGCATGACTTTCCCAATATAAAAGTTCACCGGGCATGACTTTCCCAATACAAAAGTTCACCGGAGATGACTTTTCCCATACAAAAGTTCACCGGAGATGACTTTCCCAATACAAAAGTTCACCGGAGATGACTTTCCCAATACAAAAGTTCACCGGAGATGACTTTTCCCATACAAAAGTTCACCGGAGATGACTTTCCCAATACAAAAGTTCACCGGAGATGACTTTCCCAATACAAAAGTTCACCGGAGATGACTTTTCCCATACAAAAGTTCACCGGAGATGACTTTCCCAATACAAAAGTTCACCGGAGATGACTTTTCCCATACAAAAGTTCACCGGAGATGACTTTCCCAATACAAAAGTTCACCGGAGATGACTTTTCCCATACAAAAGTTCACCGGAGATGACTTTCCCAATACAAAAGTTCACCGGGCATGACTTTCCCAAAACAAAAGTTCACCGGGCATGACTTTCCCAATACAAAAGTTCACCGGAGATGACTTTCCCAATACAAAAGTTCACCGGAGATGACTTTTCCCATACAAAAGTTCACCGGAGATGACTTTCCCAATACAAAAGTTCACCGGAGATGACTTTCCCAATACAAAAGTTCACCGGAGATGACTTTTCCCATACAAAAGTTCACCGGAGATGACTTTCCCAATACAAAAGTTCACCGGAGATGACTTTCCCAATATAAAAGTTCACCGGGCATGACTTTCCCAATACAAAAGTTCACCGGAGTCACCGGAGATGACTTTCCCAATACAAAAGTTCACCGGGCACGACTTTCCCAATACAAAAGTTCACCGGGCATGACTTTCCCAATACAAAAGTTCACCGGAGATGACTTTCCCAATACAAAAGTTCACCGGGCACGACTTTCCCAATACAAAAGTTCACCGGGCATGACTTTTCCCATACAAAAGTTCACCGGAGATGACTTTCCCAATACAAAAGTTCACCGGAGATGACTTTCCCAATACAAAAGTTCACCGGAGATGACTTTTCCCATACAAAAGTTCACCGGAGATGACTTTCCCAATACAAAAGTTCACCGGAGATGACTTTCCCAATACAAAAGTTCACCGGAGATGACTTTTCCCATACAAAAGTTCACCGGAGATGACTTTCCCAATACAAAAGTTCACCGGAGATGACTTTCCCAATACAAAAGTTCACCGGAGATGACTTTCCCAATACAAAAGTTCACCGGAGATGACTTTTCCCATACAAAAGTTCACCGGAGATGACTTTCCCAATACAAAAGTTCACCGGAGATGACTTTCCCAATACAAAAGTTCACCGGAGATGACTTTTCCCATACAAAAGTTCACCGGAGATGACTTTCCCAATACAAAAGTTCACCGGAGATGACTTTCCCAATACAAAATTTCACCGGAGATGACTTTTCCCATACAAAAGTTCACCGGAGATGACTTTCCCAATACAAAAGTTCACCGGGCATGACTTTCCCAAAACAAAAGTTCACCGGGCATGACTTTCCCAATACAAAAGTTCACCGGAGATGACTTTTCCCATACAAAAGTTCACCGGAGATGACTTTCCCAATACAAAAGTTCACCGGAGATGACTTTCCCAATACAAAAGTTCACCGGAGATGACTTTCCCAATACAAAAGTTCACCGGAGATGACTTTCCCAATACAAAAGTTCACCGGAGATGACTTTGCCCTTACAAAAGTTCACCGGAGATTACTTTCCCAATACAAAAGTTCACCGGAGATGACTTTCCCAATATAAAAGTTCACCGGGCATGACTTTCCCAATACAAAAGTTCACCGGAGATGACTTTCCCAATACAAAAGTTCACCGGAGATGACTTTCCCAATACAAAAGTTCACCGGAGATGACTTTCCCAATACAAAAGTTCACCGGGCATGACTTTTCCAATATAAAAGTTCACCGGAGATGACTTTCCCAATACAAAAGTTCACCGGGCATGACTTTCCCAATACAAAAGTTCACCGGGCATGGCTTTCCCAATACAAAAGTTCACCGGGCATGACTTTCCCAATACAATAGTTCACCGGGCATGACTTTCCCAATACAAAAGTTCACCGGGCATGACTTTTCCAATATAAAAGTTCACCGGAGATGACTTTCCCAATACAAAAGTTCACCGGAGATGACTTTCCCAATACAAAAGTTCACCGGAGATGACTTTCCCAATACAAAAGTTCACCGGAGATGACTTTTCCCATACAAAAGTTCACCGGGCATGACTTTCCCAATACAAAAGTTCACCGGGCATGACTTTCCCAATACAAAAGTTCACCGGAGATGACTTTTCCCATACAAAAGTTCACCGGAGATGAACTTCCCAATACAAAAGTTCACCGGAGATGACTTTCCCAATACAAAAGTTCACCGGAGATGACTTTCCCAATACAAAAGTTCACCGGAGATGACTTTTCCCATACAAAAGTTCACCGGAGATGACTTTCCCAATACAAAAGTTCACCGGAGATGACTTTCCCAATACAAAAGTTCACCGGAGATGACTTTTCCCATACAAAAGTTCACCGGAGATGACTTTCCCAATACAAAAGTTCACCGGAGATGACTTTCCCAATACAAAAGTTCACCGGAGATGACTTTTCCCATACAAAAGTTCACCGGAGATGACTTTCCCAATACAAAAGTTCACCGGGCATGACTTTCCCAAAACAAAAGTTAACCGGGCATGACTTTCCCAATACAAAAGTTCACCGGAGATGACTTTCCCAATACAAAAGTTCACCGGAGATGACTTTTCCCATACAAAAGTTCACCGGAGATGACTTTCCCAATACAAAAGTTCACCTGAGATGACTTTCCCAATACAAAAGTTCACCGGAGATGACTTTTCCCATACAAAAGTTCACCGGAGATGACTTTCCCAATACAAAAGTTCACCGGAGATGACTTTCCCAATACAAAAGTTCACCGGAGATGACTTTCCCAATACAAAAGTTCACCGGGCACGACTTTCCCAATACAAAAGTTCACCGGAGATGACTTTCCCAATACAAAAGTTCACCGGAGATGACTTTCCCAATACAAAAGTTCACCGGAGATGACTTTGCCCATACAAAAGTTCACCGGAGATGACTTTCCCAATACAAAAGTTCACCGGAGATGACTTTCCCAATACAAAAGTTCACCGGAGATGACTTTCCCAATACAAAAGTTCACCGGAGATGACTTTCCCAATACAAAAGTTCACCGGAGATGACTTTTCCCATACAAAAGTTCACCGGAGATGACTTTCCCAATACAAAAGTTCACCGGAGATGACTTTTCCCATACAAAAGTTCACCGGAGATGACTTTCCCAATACAAAAGTTCACCGGAGATGACTTTTCCCATACAAAAGTTCACCGGAGATGACTTTCCCAATACAAAAGTTCACCGGAGATGACTTTCCCAATACAAAAGTTCACCGGAGATGACTTTTCCCATACAAAAGTTCACCGGAGATGACTTTTCCCATACAAAAGTTCACCGGAGATGACTTTCCCAATACAAAAGTTCACCGGAGATGACTTTCCCAATACAAAAGTTCACCGGGCATGACTTTCCCAATATAAAAGTTCACCGGGCATGACTTTCCCAATATAAAAGTTCACCGGGCATGACTTTCCCAATACAAAAGTTCACCGGAGATGACTTTTCCCATACAAAAGTTCACCGGAGATGACTTTCCCAATACAAAAGTTCACCGGAGATGACTTTCCCAATACAAAAGTTCACCGGAGATGACTTTTCCCATACAAAAGTTCACCGGAGATGACTTTCCCAATACAAAAGTTCACCGGAGATGACTTTCCCAATACAAAAGTTCACCGGAGATGACTTTTCCCATACAAAAGTTCACCGGAGATGACTTTCCCAATACAAAAGTTCACCGGAGATGACTTTTCCCATACAAAAGTTCACCGGAGATGACTTTCCCAATACAAAAGTTCACCGGAGATGACTTTTCCCATACAAAAGTTCACCGGAGATGACTTTCCCAATACAAAAGTTCACCGGGCATGACTTTCCCAAAACAAAAGTTCACCGGGCATGACTTTCCCAATACAAAAGTTCACCGGAGATGACTTTCCCAATACAAAAGTTCACCGGAGATGACTTTTCCCATACAAAAGTTCACCGGAGATGACTTTCCCAATACAAAAGTTCACCGGAGATGACTTTCCCAATACAAAAGTTCACCGGAGATGACTTTTCCCATACAAAAGTTCACCGGAGATGACTTTCCCAATACAAAAGTTCACCGGAGATGACTTTCCCAATATAAAAGTTCACCGGGCATGACTTTCCCAATACAAAAGTTCACCGGAGATGACTTTCCCAATACAAAAGTTCACCGGGCACGACTTTCCCAATACAAAAGTTCACCGGGCATGACTTTCCCAATACAAAAGTTCACCGGAGATGACTTTCCCAATACAAAAGTTCACCGGGCACGACTTTCCCAATACAAAAGTTCACCGGGCATGACTTTTCCCATACAAAAGTTCACCGGAGATGACTTTCCCAATACAAAAGTTCACCGGAGATGACTTTCCCAATACAAAAGTTCACCGGAGATGACTTTTCCCATACAAAAGTTCACCGGAGATGACTTTCCCAATACAAAAGTTCACCGGAGATGACTTTCCCAATACAAAAGTTCACCGGAGATGACTTTTCCCATACAAAAGTTCACCGGAGATGACTTTCCCAATACAAAAGTTCACCGGAGATGACTTTCCCAATACAAAAGTTCACCGGAGATGACTTTCCCAATACAAAAGTTCACCGGAGATGACTTTTCCCATACAAAAGTTCACCGGAGATGACTTTCCCAATACAAAAGTTCACCGGAGATGACTTTCCCAATACAAAAGTTCACCGGAGATGACTTTTCCCATACAAAAGTTCACCGGAGATGACTTTCCCAATACAAAAGTTCACCGGAGATGACTTTCCCAATACAAAATTTCACCGGAGATGACTTTTCCCATACAAAAGTTCACCGGAGATGACTTTCCCAATACAAAAGTTCACCGGGCATGACTTTCCCAAAACAAAAGTTCACCGGGCATGACTTTCCCAATACAAAAGTTCACCGGAGATGACTTTCCCAATACAAAAGTTCACCGGAGATGACTTTTCCCATACAAAAGTTCACCGGAGATGACTTTCCCAATACAAAAGTTCACCTGAGATGACTTTCCCAATACAAAAGTTCACCGGAGATGACTTTTCCCATACAAAAGTTCACCGGAGATGACTTTCCCAATACAAAAGTTCACCGGAGATGACTTTCCCAATACAAAAGTTCACCGGAGATGACTTTCCCAATACAAAAGTTCACCGGGCACGACTTTCCCAATACAAAAGTTCACCGGAGATGACTTTCCTAATATAAAAGTTCACCGGAGATGACTTTTCCCATACAAAAGTTCACCGGAGATGACTTTCCCAATACAAAAGTTCACCGGAGATGACTTTTCCCATACAAAAGTTCACCGGAGATGACTTTTCCCATACAAAAGTTCACCGGAGATGACTTTCCCAATATAAAAGTTCACCGGAGATGACTTTTCCCATACAAAAGTTCACCGGAGATGACTTTCCCAATACAAAAGTTCACCGGAGATGACTTTCCCAATACAAAAGTTCACCGGAGATGACTTTGCCCATACAAAAGTTCACCGGAGATGACTTTCCCAATACAAAAGTTCACCGGAGATGACTTTCCCAATACAAAAGTTCACCGGAGATGACTTTCCCAATACAAAAGTTCACCGGAGATGACTTTCCCAATACAAAAGTTCACCGGAGATGACTTTTCCCATACAAAAGTTCACCGGAGATGACTTTCCCAATACAAAAGTTCACCGGAGATGACTTTTCCCATACAAAAGTTCACCGGAGATGACTTTCCCAATACAAAAGTTCACCGGAGATGACTTTTCCCATACAAAAGTTCACCGGAGATGACTTTCCCAATACAAAAGTTCACCGGAGATGACTTTCCCAATACAAAAGTTCACCGGAGATGACTTTTCCCATACAAAAGTTCACCGGAGATGACTTTTCCCATACAAAAGTTCACCGGAGATGACTTTCCCAATACAAAAGTTCACCGGAGATGACTTTCCCAATACAAAAGTTCACCGGGCATGACTTTCCCAATACAAAAGTTCACCGGGCATGACTTTCCCAATATAAAAGTTCACCGGGCATGACTTTCCCAATACAAAAGTTCACCGGAGATGACTTTTCCCATACAAAAGTTCACCGGAGATGACTTTCCCAATACAAAAGTTCACCGGAGATGACTTTCCCAATACAAAAGTTCACCGGAGATGACTTTTCCCATACAAAAGTTCACCGGAGATGACTTTCCCAATACAAAAGTTCACCGGAGATGACTTTCCCAATACAAAAGTTCACCGGAGATGACTTTTCCCATACAAAAGTTCACCGGAGATGACTTTCCCAATACAAAAGTTCACCGGAGATGACTTTTCCCATACAAAAGTTCACCGGAGATGACTTTCCCAATACAAAAGTTCACCGGAGATGACTTTTCCCATACAAAAGTTCACCGGAGATGACTTTCCCAATACAAAAGTTCACCGGGCATGACTTTCCCAAAACAAAAGTTCACCGGGCATGACTTTCCCAATACAAAAGTTCACCGGAGATGACTTTCCCAATACAAAAGTTCACCGGAGATGACTTTTCCCATACAAAAGTTCACCGGAGATGACTTTCCCAATACAAAAGTTCACCGGAGATGACTTTCCCAATACAAAAGTTCACCGGAGATGACTTTTCCCATACAAAAGTTCACCGGAGATGACTTTCCCAATACAAAAGTTCACCGGAGATGACTTTCCCAATATAAAAGTTCACCGGGCATGACTTTCCCAATACAAAAGTTCACCGGAGATGACTTTCCCAATACAAAAGTTCACCGGGCACGACTTTCCCAATACAAAAGTTCACCGGGCATGACTTTCCCAATACAAAAGTTCACCGGAGATGACTTTCCCAATACAAAAGTTCACCGGGCACGACTTTCCCAATACAAAAGTTCACCGGAGATGACTTTTCCCATACAAAAGTTCACCGGAGATGACTTTCCCAATACAAAAGTTCACCGGAGATGACTTTCCCAATACAAAAGTTCACCGGAGATGACTTTTCCCATACAAAAGTTCACCGGAGATGACTTTCCCAATACAAAAGTTCACCGGAGATGACTTTCCCATACAAAAGTTCACCGGAGATGACTTTTCCCATACAAAAGTTCACCGGAGATGACTTTCCCAATACAAAAGTTCACCGGAGATGACTTTCCCAATACAAAAGTTCACCGGAGATGACTTTTCCCATACAAAAGTTCACCGGAGATGACTTTCCCAATACAAAAGTTCACCGGAGATGACTTTTCCCATACAAAAGTTCACCGGAGATGACTTTCCCAATACAAAAGTTCACCGGAGATGACTTTTCCATACAAAAGTTCACCGGAGATGACTTTTCCCATACAAAAGTTCACCGGAGATGACTTTCCCAATACAAAAGTTCACCGGAGATGACTTTCCCAATATAAAAGTTCACCGGGCATGACTTTCCCAATACAAAAGTTCACCGGAGATGGCTTTCCCAATACAAAAGTTCACCGGGCATGACTTTCCCAATACAAAAGTTCACCGGGCATGACTTTCCCAATACAAAAGTTCGCCGGAGATGACTTTTCCCATACAAAAGTTCACCGAAGATGACTTTCCCAATACAAAAGTTCACCGGAGATGACTTTCCCAATACAAAAGTTCACCGGAGATGACTTTTCCCATACAAAAGTTCACCGGAGATGACTTTCCCAATACAAAAGTTCACCGGAGATGACTTTCCCACTACAAAAGTTCACCGGAGATGACTTTTCCCATACAAAAGTTCACCGGAGATGACTTTCCCAAAACAAAAGTTCACCGAGATGACTTTCCCAATACAAAAGTTCACCGGAGATGACTTTTCCCATACAAAAGTTCACCGGAGATGACTTTCCCAATACAAAAGTTCACCGGAGATGACTTTTCCCATACAAAAGTTCACCGGAGATGACTTTCCCAATACAAAAGTTCACCGGAGATGACTTTCCCAATACAAAAGTTCACCGGAGATGACTTTTCCCATACAAAAGTTCACCGGGCATGACTTTCCCAATACAAAAGTTCACCGGAGATGACTTTCCCAATACAAAAGTTCACCGGGCATTACTTTCCCAATACAAAAGTTCACCGGGCACGACTTTCCCAATACAAAAGTTCACCGGGCATGACTTTCCCAATACAAAAGTTCACCGGGCATGACTTTCCCAATACAAAAGTTCACCGGGCATGACTTTCCCAATACAAAAGTTCACCGGAG
This sequence comes from Musca autumnalis, assembly GCF_047663935.1. NCBI lineage: Eukaryota > Metazoa > Arthropoda > Insecta > Diptera > Muscidae > Musca > Musca autumnalis. The sequence goes on from NW_027412078.1 coordinate 58,562, forward strand.
ATGACTTTTCCCATACAAAAGTTCACCGGAGATGACTTTCCCAATACAAAAGTTCACCGGAGATGACTTTCCCAATACAAAAGTTCACCGGAGATGACTTTTCCCATACAAAAGTTCACCGGAGATGACTTTCCCAATACAAAAGTTCACCGGAGATGACTTTTCCCATACAAAAGTTCACCGGAGATGACTTTCCCAATACAAAAGTTCACCGGAGATGACTTTTCCCATACAAAAGTTCACCGGAGATGACTTTTCCCATACAAAAGTTCACCGGAGATGACTTTCCCAATACAAAAGTTCACCGGAGATGACTTTTCCCATACAAAAGTTCACCGGAGATGACTTTCCCAATACAAAAGTTCACCGGAGATGACTTTCCCAATACAAAAGTTCACCGGGCATGACTTTCCCAATACAAAAGTTCACCGGGCACGACTTTCCCAATACAAAAGTTCACCGGGCATGACTTTCCCAATACAAAAGTTCACCGGGCATGACTTTCCCAATACAAAAGTTCACCGGGCATGACTTTCCCAATACAAAAGTTCACCGGAGATGACTTTTCCCATACAAAAGTTCACCGGAGATGACTTTCCCAATACAAAAGTTCACCGGAGATGACTTTTCCCATACAAAAGTTCACCGGAGATGACTTTCCCAATACAAAAGTTCACCGGAGATGACTTTCCCAATACAAAAGTTCACCGGAGATGACTTTCCAATACAAAAGTTCACCGGAGATGACTTTCCCAATACAAAAGTTCACCGGGCATGGCTTTCCCAATACAAAAGTTCACCGGAGATGACTTTTCCCATACAAAAGTTCACCGGAGATGACTTTTCCCAATACAAAAGTTCACCGGAGATGACTTTCCCAATACAAAAGTTCACCGGAGATGACTTTCCCAATACAAAAGTTCACCGGAGATGACTTTTCCCAATACAAAAGTTCACCGGAAATGACTTTCCCAATACAAAAGTTCACCGGAGATGACTTTTCCCATACAAAAGTTCACCGGAGATGACTTTCCCAATACAAAAGTTCACCAGAGATGACTTTCCCAATACAAAAGTTCACCGGAGATGACTTTTCCCATACAAAAGTTCACCGGAGATGACTTTTCCCATACAAAAGTTCACCGGAGATGACTTTCCCAATACAAAAGTTCACCGGAGATGACTTTTCCCATACAAAAGTTCACCGGAGATGACTTTCCAATACAAAAGTTCACCGGAGATGACTTTTCCCATACAAAAGTTCACCGGAGATGACTTTCCCAATACAAAAGTTCACCGGAGATGACTTTCCCAATACAAAAGTTCACCGGAGATGACTTTTCCCATACAAAAGTTCACCGGAGATGACTTTCCCAATACAAAAGTTCACCGGAGATGACTTTCCTATACAAAAGTTCACCGGAGATGACTTTCCCAATACAAAAGTTCACCGGAGATGACTTTCCCAATACAAAAGTTCACCGGAGATGACTTTCCCAATACAAAAGTTCACCGGAGATGACTTTCCCAATACAAAAGTTCACCGGAGATGACTTTTCCATACAAAAGTTCACCGGAGATGACTTTCCCAATACAAAAGTTCACCGGAGATGACTTTTCCCATACAAAAGTTCACCGGGGATGACTTTTCCCATACAAAAGTTCACCGGAGATGACTTTTCCCATACAAAAGTTCACCGGAGATGACTTTTCCCATACAAAAGTTCACCGGAGATGACTTTCCCAATACAAAAGTTCACCGGAGATGACTTTCCCAATACAAAAGTTCACCGGAGATGACTTTTCCCATACAAAAAGTTCACCGGAGATGACTTTCCCAATACAAAAGTTCACCGGAGATGACTTTCCCAATACAAAAGTTCACCGGAGATGACTTTTCCCATACAAAAGTTCACCGGAGATGACTTTTCCCATACAAAAGTTCACCGGAGATGACTTTCCCAATACAAAAGTTCACCGGGCATGACTTTCCCAAAACAAAAGTTCACCGGGCATGACTTTTCCAATACAAAAGTTCACCGGAGATGACTTTCCCAATACAAAAGTTCACCGGAGATGACTTTCCCAATACAAAAGTTCACCGGAGATGACTTTTCCCATACAAAAGTTCACCGGAGATGACTTTCCCAATACAAAAGTTCACCGGAGATGACTTTCCCAATATAAAAGTTCACCGGGCATGACTTTCCCAATACAAAGTTCACCGGGCATGACTTTCCCAATACAAAAGTTCACCGGAGATGACTTTCCCATACAAAAGTTCACCGGAGATGACTTTCCCAATACAAAAGTTCACCGGGCACGACTTTCCCAATACAAAAGTTCACCGGGCATGACTTTCCCAATACAAAAGTTCACCGGAGATGACTTTCCCATACAAAAGTTCACCGGAGATGACTTTCCCACTACAAAAGTTCACCGGGCACGACTTTCCCAATACAAAAGTTCACCGGGCATGACTTTCCCAATACAAAAGTTCACCGGAGATGACTTTCCATACAAAAGTTCACCGGAGATGACTTTCCCAATACAAAAGTTCACCGGAGATGACTTTCCCAATACAAAAGTTCACCGGAGATGACTTTCCCAATACAAAAGTTCACCGGAGATGACTTTTCCCATACAAAAGTTCACCGGAGATGACTTTCCCAATACAAAAGTTCACCGGAGATGACTTTTCCCATACAAAAGTTCACCGGAGATGACTTTCCCAATACAAAAGTTCACCGGAGATGACTTTTCCCATACAAAAGTTCACCGGAGATGACTTTCCCAATACAAAAGTTCACCGGAGATGACTTTCCCAATACAAAAGTTCACCGGAGATGACTTTTCCATACAAAAGTTCACCGGAGATGACTTTTCCCATACAAAAGTTCACCGGAGATGACTTTCCCTTACAAAAGTTCACCGGAGATGACTTTCCCAATACAAAAGTTCACCGGAGATGACTTTTCCCATACAAAAGTTCACCGGAGATGACTTTCCCAATACAAAAGTTCACCGGAGATGACTTTCCCAATACAAAAGTTCACCGGAGATGACTTTTCTCCCATACAAAAGTTCACCGGGGATGACTTTCCCAATACAAAAGTTCACCGGAGATGACTTTTCCCATACAAAAGTTCACCGGGGATGACTTTTCCCATACAAAAGTTCACCGGAGATGACTTTTCCCATACAAAAGTTCACCGGAGATGACTTTTCCCATACAAAAGTTCACCGGAGATGACTTTCCCATACAAAAGTTCACCGGAGATGACTTTCCCAATACAAAAGTTCACCGGAGATGACTTTTCCCATACAAAAGTTCACCGGAGATGACTTTCCCAATACAAAAGTTCACCGGAGATGACTTTCCCAATACAAAAGTTCACCGGAGATGACTTTTCCCATACAAAAGTTCACCGGAGATGACTTTTCCCATACAAAAGTTCACCGGAGATGACTTTCCCAATACAAAAGTTCACCGGGCATGACTTTCCCAAAACAAAAGTTCACCGGGCATGACTTTCCCAATACAAAAGTTCACCGGAGATGACTTTCCCAATACAAAAGTTCACCGGAGATGACTTTCCCAATACAAAAGTTCACCGGAGATGACTTTTCCCATACAAAAGTTCACCGGAGATGACTTTCCCAATACAAAAGTTCACCGGAGATGACTTTCCCAATATAAAAGTTCACCGGCATGACTTTCCCAATACAAAGTTCACCGGGCATGACTTTCCAATACAAAAGTTCACCGGAGATGACTTTCCCATACAAAAGTTCACCGGAGATGACTTTCCCAATACAAAAGTTCACCGGGCACGACTTTCCCAATACAAAAGTTCACCGGGCATGACTTTCCCAATACAAAAGTTCACCGGAGATGACTTTCCCATACAAAAGTTCACCGGAGATGACTTTCCCAATACAAAAGTTCACCGGGCACGACTTTCCCAATACAAAAGTTCACCGGGCATGACTTTCCCAATACAAAAGTTCACCGGAGATGACTTTCCCATACAAAAGTTCACCGGAGATGACTTTCCCAATACAAAAGTTCACCGGAGATGACTTTCCCAATACAAAAGTTCACCGGAGATGACTTTCCCAATACAAAAGTTCACCGGAGATGACTTTTCCCATACAAAAGTTCACCGGAGATGACTTTCCCAATACAAAAGTTCACCGGAGATGACTTTTCCCATACAAAAGTTCACCGGAGATGACTTTCCCAATACAAAAGTTCACCGGAGATGACTTTTCCCATACAAAAGTTCACCGGAGATGACTTTCCCAATACAAAAGTTCACCGGAGATGACTTTCCCAATACAAAAGTTCACCGGAGATGACTTTTCCCATACAAAAGTTCACCGGAGATGACTTTTCCCATACAAAAGTTCACCGGAGATGACTTTCCCTTACAAAAGTTCACCGGAGATGACTTTCCCAATACAAAAGTTCACCGGAGATGACTTTTCCCATACAAAGTTCACCGGAGATGACTTTCCCAATACAAAAGTTCACCGGAGATGACTTTCCCAATACAAAAGTTCACCGGGCATGACTTTCCCAATACAAAAGTTCACCGGAGATGACTTTCCCAATACAAAAGTTCACCGGAGATGACTTTCCCAATACAAAAGTTCACCGGAGATGACTTTTCCCATACAAAAGTTCACCGGAGATGACTTTCCCAATACAAAAGTTCACCGGAGATGACTTTTCCCATACAAAAGTTCACCGGAGATGACTTTTCCCATACAAAAGTTCACCGGAGATGACTTTCCCAATACAAAAGTTCACCGGAGATGACTTTCCCAATACAAAGTTCACCGGAGATGACTTTTCCCATACAAAAGTTCACCGGAGATGACTTTCCCAATACAAAAGTTCACCGGAGATGACTTTCCCAATACAAAAGTTCACCGGAGATGACTTTTCCCAATACAAAAGTTCACCGGAGATGACTTTCCCAATACAAAAGTTCACCGGAGATGACTTTTCCCATACAAAAGTTCACCGGAGATGACTTTCCCAATACAAAAGTTCACCGGAGATGACTTTTCCCATACAAAAGTTCACCGGGCATGACTTTCCCAATACAAAAGTTCACCGGAGATGACTTTTCCCATACAAAAGTTCACCGGAGATGACTTTCATAATACAAAAGTTCACCGGAGATGACTTTCCCAATACAAAAGTTCACCGGGCATGACTTTCCCAATACAAAAGTTCACCGGGCACGACTTTCCCAATACAAAAGTTCACCGGGCATGACTTTCCCAATACAAAAGTTCACCGGGCATGACTTTCCCAATACAAAGTTCACCGGGCATGACTTTCCCAATACAAAAGTTCACCGGAGATGACTTTTCCATACAAAAGTTCACCGGAGATGACTTTCCCAATACAAAAGTTCACCGGTGATGACTTTTCCCATACAAAAGTTCACCGGAGATGACTTTCCCAATACAAAAGTTCACCGGAGATGACTTTCCCAATACAAAAGTTCACCGGAGATGACTTTTCCCATACAAAAGTTCACCGGAGATGACTTTCCCAATACAAAAGTTCACCGGAGATGACTTTTCCATACAAAAGTTCACCGGAGATGACTTTCCAATACAAAAGTTCACCGGAGATGACTTTTCCCATACAAAAGTTCACCGGAGATGACTTTCCCAATACAAAAGGTTCACCGGAGATGACTTTCCAATACAAAAGTTCACCGGAGATGACTTTTCCCATACAAAAGTTCACCGGAGATGACTTTTCCCATACAAAAGTTCACCGGAGATGACTTTCCCATACAAAAGTTCACCGGAGATGACTTTCCCAATACAAAAGTTCACCGGAGATGACTTTCCCATACAAAAGTTCACCGGAGATGACTTTCCCAATACAAAAGTTCACCGGAGATGACTTTCCCAATATAAAAGTTCACCGGGCATGACTTTCCCAATACAAAAGTTCACCGGGCATGACTTTCCCAATACAAAAGTTCACCGGAGATGACTTTTCCCATACAAAAGTTCACCGGAGATGACTTTTCCCATACAAAAGTTCACCGGAGATGACTTTTCCCATACAAAAGTTCACCGGAGATGACTTTCCCATACAAAAGTTCACCGGAGATGACTTTCCCAATACAAAAGTTCACCGGAGATGACTTTCCCAATACAAAAGTTCACCGGAGATGACTTTCCCAATACAAAAGTTCACCGGAGATGACTTTTCCCATACAAAAGTTCACCGGAGATGACTTTTCCCATACAAAAGTTCACCGGGCATGACATTCCCAATACAAAAGTTCACCGGGCATGACTTTCCCAATACAAAAGTTCACCGGGCATGACTTTCCCAATACAAAAGTTCACCGGAGATGACTTTCCCAATACAAAAGTTCACCGGAGATGACTTTTCCCATACAAAAGTTCACCGGAGATGACTTTCCCAATACAAAAGTTCACCGGAGATGACTTTTCCCATACAAAAGTTCACCGGAGATGACTTTCCCAATACAAAAGTTCACCGGAGATGACTTTCCCAATACAAAAGTTCACCGGAGATGACTTTTCCCATACAAAAGTTCACCGGAGATGACTTTCCCAATACAAAAGTTCACCGGAGATGACTTTTCCCATACAAAAGTTCACCGGGCATGACTTTCCCAATACAAAAGTTCACCGGGCATGACTTTCCCAATACAATAGTTCACCGGGCATGACTTTCCCAATACAAAAGTTCACCGGGCATGATTTTTCCAATATAAAAGTTCACCGGAGATGACTTTCCCAATACAAAAGTTCACCGGAGATGACTTTTCCCATACAAAAGTTCACCGGAGATGACTTTTCCCATACAAAAGTTCACCGGAGATGACTTTCCCAATACAAAAGTTCACCGGAGATGACTTTTCCCATACAAAAGTTCACCGGAGATGACTTTCCCAATACAAAAGTTCACCGGAGATGACTTTCCCAATACAAAAGTTCACCGGGCATGACTTTCCCAATACAAAAGTTCACCGGGCACGACTTTCCCAATACAAAAGTTCACCGGGCATGACTTTCCCAATACAAAAGTTCACCGGGCATGACTTTCCCAATACAAAAGTTCACCGGGCATGACTTTCCCAATACAAAAGTTCACCGGAGATGACTTTTCCCATACAAAAGTTCACCGGAGATGACTTTCCCAATACAAAAGTTCACCGGAGATGACTTTTCCCATACAAAAGTTCACCGGAGATGACTTTCCCAATACAAAAGTTCACCGGAGATGACTTTCCCAATACAAAAGTTCACCGGAGATGACTTTTCCCATACAAAAGTTCACCGGAGATGACTTTCCCAATACAAAAGTTCACCGGAGATGACTTTTCCCATACAAAAGTTCACCGGAGATGACTTTCCCAATACAAAAGTTCACCGGAGATGACTTTTCCCATACAAAAGTTCACCGGAGATGACTTTCCCAATACAAAAGTTCACCGGAGATGACTTTCCCAATACAAAAGTTCACCGGAAATGACTTTTCCCATACAAAAGTTCACCGGAGATGACTTTTCCCATACAAAAGTTCACCGGAGATGACTTTCCCATACAAAAGTTCACCGGAGATGACTTTCCCAATACAAAAGTTCACCGGAGATGACTTTTCCCATACAAAAGTTCACCGGAGATGACTTTCCCAATACAAAAGTTCACCGGAGATGACTTTCCCAATATAAAAGTTCACCGGGCGTGACTTTCCCAATACAAAAGTTCACCGGGCATGACTTTCCCAATACAAAAGTTCACCGGAGATGACTTTTCCCATACAAAAGTTCACCGGAGATGACTTTTCCCATACAAAAGTTCACCGGAGATGACTTTTCCCATACAAAAGTTCACCGGAGATGACTTTCCCAATACAAAAGTTCACCGGAGATGACTTTCCCAATACAAAAGTTCACCGGAGATGACTTTTCCCATACAAAAGTTCACCGGAGATGACTTTCCCAATACAAAAGTTCACCGGAGATGACTTTCCCAATACAAAAGTTCACCGGAGATGACTTTTCCCATACAAAAGTTCACCGGAGATGACTTTCCCAATACAAAATTTCACCGGGCATGACTTTCCCAAATCAAAAGTTCACCGGGCATGACTTTCCCAATACAAAAGTTCACCGGAGATGACTTTCCCAATACAAAAGTTCACCGGAGATGACTTTCCCAATACAAAAGTTCACCGGAGATGACTTTTCCCATACAAAAGTTCACCGGAGATGACTTTCCCAATACAAAATTTCACCGGGCATGACTTTCCCAAATCAAAAGTTCACCGGGCATGACTTTCCCAATACAAAAGTTCACCGGAGATGACTTTCCCAATACAAAAGTTCACCGGAGATGACTTTCCCATACAAAAGTTCACCGGAGATGACTTTCCCAATACAAAAGTTCACCGGAGATGACTTTCCCAATATAAAAGTTCACCGGGCATGACTTTCCCAATACAAAAGTTCACCGGGCATGACTTTCCCAATACAAAAGTTCACCGGAGATGACTTTCCCATACAAAAGTTCACCGGAGATGACTTTCCCAATACAAAAGTTCACCGGGCACGACTTTCCCAATACAAAAGTTCACCGGGCATGACTTTCCCAATACAAAAGTTCACCGGAGATGACTTTCCCATACAAAAGTTCACCGGAGATGACTTTCCCAATACAAAAGTTCACCGGGCACGACTTTCCCAATACAAAAGTTCACCGGGCATGACTTTCCCAATACAAAAGTTCACCGGAGATGACTTTCCCATACAAAAGTTCACCGGAGATGACTTTCCCAATACAAAAGTTCACCGGAGATGACTTTCCCAATACAAAAGTTCACCGGAGATGACTTTCCCAATACAAAAGTTCACCGGAGATGACTTTTCCCATACAAAAGTTCACCGGAGATGACTTTCCCAATACAAAAGTTCACCGGAGATGAATTTTCCCATACAAAAGTTCACCGGAGATGACTTTCCCAATACAAAAGTTCACCGGAGATGACTTTTCCCATACAAAAGTTCACCGGAGATGACTTTCCCAATACAAAAGTTCACCGGAGATGACTTTCCCAATACAAAAGTTCACCGGAGATGACTTTTCCCATACAAAAGTTCACCGGAGATGACTTTTCCCATACAAAAGTTCACCGGAGATGACTTTCCCATACAAAAGTTCACCGGAGATGACTTTCCCAATACAAAAGTTCACCGGAGATGACTTTTCCCATACAAAAGTTCACCGGAGATGACTTTCCCAATACAAAAGTTCACCGGAGATGACTTTCCCAATACAAAAGTTCACCGGGCATGACTTTCCCAATACAAAAGTTCACCGGAGATGACTTTCCCAATACAAAAGTTCACCGGAGATGACTTTCCCAATACAAAAGTTCACCGGAGATGACTTTTCCCATACAAAAGTTCACCGGAGATGACTTTCCCAATACAAAAGTTCACCGGAGATGACTTTTCCCATACAAAAGTTCACCGGAGATGACTTTTCCCATACAAAAGTTCACCGGAGATGACTTTCCCAATACAAAAGTTCACCGGAGATGACTTTCCCAATACAAAAGTTCACCGAGATGACTTTTCCCATACAAAAGTTCACCGGAGATGACTTTCCCAATACAAAAGTTCACCGGAGATGACTTTCCCAATACAAAAGTTCACCGGAGATGACTTTTCCCAATACAAAAGTTCACCGGAGATGACTTTCCCAATACAAAAGTTCACCGGAGATGACTTTTCCCATACAAAAGTTTACCGGAGATGACTTTCCCAATACAAAAGTTCACCGGAGATGACTTTTCCCATACAAAAGTTCACCGGGCATGACTTTCCCAATACAAAAGTTCACCGGAGATGACTTTTCCCATACAAAAGTTCACCGGAGATGACTTTCCCAATACAAAAGTTCACCGGAGATGACTTTCCCAATACAAAAGTTCACCGGGCATGACTTTCCCATACAAAAGGTTCACCGGGCATGACTTTCCCAATACAAAAGTTCACCGGGCATGACTTTCCCAATACAAAAGTTCACCGGGCATGACTTTCCCAATACAAAAGTTCACCGGGCATGACTTTCCCAATACAAAAAGTTCACCGGAGATGACTTTTCCCATACAAAAGTTCACCGGAGATGACTTTCCCAATACAAAAGTTCACCGGAGATGACTTTCCCAATACAAAAGTTCACCGGAGATGACTTTCCCAATACAAAAGTTCACCGGAGATGACTTTTCCCATACAAAAGTTCACCGGAGATGACTTTCCAATACAAAAGTTCACCGGAGATGACTTTCCCATACAAAAGTTCACCGGAGATGACTTTCCCAATACAAAAGTTCACCGGAGATGACTTTCCCAATACAAAAGTTCACCGGAGATGACTTTTCCCATACAAAAGTTCACCGGAGATGACTTTTCCCATACAAAAGTTCACCGGAGATGACTTTCCCATACAAAAGTTCACCGGAGATGACTTTCCCAATACAAAAGTTCACCGGAGATGACTTTCCCATACAAAAGTTCACCGGAGATGACTTTCCCAATACAAAGTTCACCGGAGATGACTTTCCCAATACAAAAGTTCACCGGGGCATGACTTTCCCAATACAAAAGTTCACCGGAGATGACTTTCCCAATACAAAAGTTCACCGGAGATGACTTTCCCAATACAAAAGTTCACCGGAGATGACTTTTCCCATACAAAAGTTCACCGGAGATGACTTTCCCAATACAAAAGTTCACCGGAGATGACTTTTCCCATACAAAAGTTCACCGGAGATGACTTTTCCCATACAAAAGTTCACCGGAGATGACTTTCCCAATACAAAAGTTCACCGGAGATGACTTTCCCAATACAAAAGTTCACCGGAGATGACTTTTCCCATACAAAAGTTCACCGGAGATGACTTTCCCAATACAAAAGTTCACCGGAGATGACTTTCCCAATACAAAAGTTCACCGGAGATGACTTTTCCCAATACAAAAGTTCACCGGAGATGACTTTCCCAATACAAAAGTTCACCGGAGATGACTTTCCCATACAAAAGTTCACCGGAGATGACTTTCCCAATACAAAAGTTCACCGGAGATGACTTTTCCCATACAAAAGTTCACCGGGCATGACTTTCCCAATACAAAAGTTCACCGGAGATGACTTTTCCCATACAAAAGTTCACCGGAGATGACTTTCCCAATACAAAAGTTCACCGGAGATGACTTTCCCAATACAAAAGTTCACCGGCATGACTTTCCCAATACAAAAGTTCACCGGCACGACTTTCCCAATACAAAAGTTCACCGGGCATGACTTTCCCAATACAAAAGTTCACCGGCATGACTTTCCAATACAAAAGTTCACCGGGCATGACTTTCCCAATACAAAAGTTCACCGGAGATGACTTTTCCCATACAAAAGTTCACCGGAGATGACTTTCCCAATACAAAAGTTCACCGGAGATGACTTTTCCATTACAAAAGTTCACCGGAGATGACTTTCCCAATACAAAAGTTCACCGGAGATGACTTTCCCAATACAAAAGTTCACCGGAGATGACTTTTCCCAATACAAAAGTTCACCGGAGATGACTTTCCCAATACAAAAGTTCACCGGAGATGACTTTCCCATACAAAAGTTCACCGGAGATGACTTTCCCAATACAAAAGTTCACCGGAGATGACTTTTCCCATACAAAAGTTCACCGGAGATGACTTTCCCAATACAAAAGTTCACCGGAGATGACTTTCCCAATACAAAGTTCACCGGAGATGACTTTCCCATACAAAAGTTCACCGGAGATGACTTTTCCCATACAAAAGTTCACCGGAGATGACTTTCCATACAAAAGTTCACCGGAGATGACTTTCCCAATACAAAAGTTCACCGGGCATGACTTTCCCAATACAAAAGTTCACCGGAGATGACTTTCCCATACAAAAGTTCACCGGAGATGACTTTCCCAATACAAAAGTTCACCGGGCACGACTTTCCCATACAAAAGTTCACCGGAGATGACTTTCCCAATATAAAAGTTCACCGGGCATGACTTTCCCAATACAAAAGTTCACCGGGCACGACTTTCCCAATCAAAAGTTCACCGGAGATGACTTTCCCAATATAAAAGTTCACCGGGCATGACTTTCCCAATACAAAAGTTCACCGGGCACGACTTTCCCAATACAAAAGTTCACCGGAGATGACTTTCCCAATACAAAAGTTCACCGGAGATGACTTTTCCCCATACAAAAGTTCACCGGAGATGACTTTCCCAATACAAAAGTTCACCGGAGATGACTTTTAACATACAAAAGTTCACCGGAGATGACTTTTCCCATACAAAAGTTCACCGGAGATGACTTCCCAATACAAAAGTTCACCGGAGATGACTTTTCCCATACAAAAGTTCACCGAGATGACTTTTCCCATACAAAAGTTCACCGGAGATGACTTTCCCAATACAAAAGTTCACCGGAGATGACTTTCCCAATACAAAAGTTCACCGGAGATGACTTTTCCCATACAAAAGTTCACCGGAGATGACTTTCCCAATACAAAAGTTCACCGGAGATGACTTTCCCACGGGCACGACTTTCCCAATACAAAAGTTCACCGGGCATGACTTTCCCAATACAAAAGTTCACCGGGCATGACTTTCCCAATACAAAAGTTCACCGGGATGACTTTCCCAATACAAAAGTTCACCGGAGATGACTTTCCCATACAAAAGTTCACCGGAGATGACTTTCCCAATACAAAAGTTCACCGGAGATGACTTTCCCAATACAAAAGTTCACCGGAGATGACTTTCCCATACAAAAGTTCACCGGAGATGACTTTCCCAATACAAAAGTTCACCGGAGATGACTTTCCCAATACAAAAGTTCACCGGAGATGACTTTTCCCATACAAAAGTTCACCGGAGATGACTTTCCCAATAAAAATTCACCGGAGATGACTTTTCCCATACAAAAGTTCACCGGAGATGACTTTCCCAATACAAAAGTTCACCGGAGATGTCTTTTCCCATACAAAAGTTCACCGGAGATGACTTTGCCAATACAAAAGTTCACCGGAGATGACTTTCCCAATACAAAAGTTCACCGGAGATGACTTTTCCCATACAAAAGTTCACCGGAGATGACTTTTCCCATACAAAAGTTCACCGGAGATGACTTTCCCATACAAAAGTTCACCGGAGATGACTTTCCCAATACAAAAGTTCACCGGAGATGACTTTCCCAAT